>NC_136522.1:19912014-20067014 GCF_053919585.1 Euprymna scolopes | reverse complement strand
AATAATAATTAAATAATATAAGAATTAAATAATATAATAAAATAATAAATCATAAATATAAATCATAATAATAATGTTATATAATTAATCATAAAATAATATAATAAATCATAATAAAGTAATATAAATCATAGTAATAATAAAATATAATAAAATAATATATAATAAATCATAATATAATAAATAATATAATAATAATGATCAAATAATAATATAATATAATCATAATGAAAGAATATAATCATAAATCATAAAATATACATTATAAAATATAACTCATTATACTAATGTTATATTATAAGTAATAAAATAATATAATAACAAATCATAATAAGACAATGATATAATAAATTATAATAGTAAAGTAATAGATTAACCATATTATTTAGTTACTTCGGACTACTGTTCTGATTTTAAGTGTCATTTTCCACCATGTTGTCTGCAAGGACCTGTGACGCAGTGGTCAAAGTACTTAGAAAAATCAGTTATGAAAGTAATATTCTGTGCTTGTCTACATTTGGGCATATAAAAAATTTTTCAAGAAAAATCCTTTAAAATCTTTATGATGTACGTCCCTGTCACCGCACAAACATGTCATATTCCAAAAATCACATAAATAGATCAAGTAGTTTTTTTGTTTTTTTTTTAAGAAAATCAAATTTTACAATGAATTTTATTGAAGAATTAGTTCACCATCTTGATTACAAATGATAGACTGGTGACACCTTTCGGGAATGTAGGATCAACAAGGGCAGACAATCGACATTGAAAAAAAGCAAACAAAAAAATCTTTCCACCCTCAAAAACTCCTTTAAAATTACCACTTTTACATATTTTTGAGGCCGCTGAAAACGAAAATAGCATTTATGGACACAATTTAACATAAAATAAGCACCCATTCGTTGCACCCACCCCCCACCCACAACAAAAATTCTGTTCATATTGGGGGGGGGGGGCTTGTGAAGTTTTTCAAAGTCGATTGTCTGCCGTTGTTTTATAGGCCCAAATGTAGACAAGCACCAGATATTCTCTTGATGGTTGAAGGTTCAATTTTCAGTGTGGGTGAAAAAAAATACAATTGCGAATTATTTAGAATTTCTATCCAGTCACGACTGATGGAAGAAGAACATGCTACCCCCATAAAATAAAGGATTCCATCCAAATTCCTGAGTTCGACAAGATACACCTGAAGAAGGTTGTGTTACATATATGTCTGGCTGGTGATCATCTAGCTATTAAAATGGACACTTATTTCATCTATCAATGAATACAAGACACTTTGTTTATAAAAAAGACTTGGTTTATTTTATGATAAATTTAATATACACACTTCAAAACAATGACGGCGGTGGGGGGGGTCATGGTAGGGGTGGTGGAAACTGTGTCAATTTGTGTCCTGCAACTGTCCGTCTCTCTGACTGTCTCCTGTTGCTTTGTCCCTCTCCTCTTTTTATTGATATCTCTTTGACCTGTTGACCTATTTCCTCACGAGCTTGTTATTTCACTTTTGCTGGTTTTTGGTCTGACCCATGACTGATTGACGTCATGGATCCAGGTTTCTACAAGGCCGGGGATTCCATTGTTTATTTTCGTTTGCCTAGATGTAGCTTAGGTCACCTTTTCCTGGGACCGACCATTCTTTGATCGGCTGAAATTTCCATTGTTTATTTCCCTGCTTGCCTGGACAGTTCGCCTGAACACCTCCTTAACACTTGAAGGTTATATCGATTAAAACATTGTGAAAATGACAATGTATAAACAATAGTCTGAAGAATCCAAATAATACGAATAATCAATCCTCATCTCAAAATCCAGAAACATAATAGATCAATCTATTATAAAACTCAAATGGTCTTGCTTGGGCATTGAAACTGTATCCGTTTCCGGATTACAACTTCCATTTAAAAAAAAAAAAAAAAAAATTTTTTTTTTTTTTTTTTTAAATCAACAATTTACGGGATCATCTCTATTTAATTGTGTAATTGGGTATTAAAAAGGGTCTATGTTGCGTAATGGTGTACCATAAAGGGGTCTGTTGTGTAATTGGTGTCAACATAATACCACGATATGTACTTGTGACGAAAGGTTCATCCTGATGTGTATACTAAATGTGTCACTAAATGTCTATTGTTGGTTCTTCACTATCTGAACCCTAAGTTGTGTTGTTGCAGTCTATGTTTCAAAGCTATGAGCGTCTAAATGTTCATATATGTGTGTGTGTGTGTGTGTGATACATGTATTTTGGACATCCCTTAACTTCATGCGTCGTTGATCTTGGTCCACCTGAAATTCATCTGTTCTTGGAGGGGACGCTGGAACCTGTTTGAATAAATATGCATCCGCTTCTCAAGAACGCTGATTGTATTTTATACAGTTTTTATTCACTTTCCAGGTGTCGACCGCAGAAAAATGGAAAATGAATTGACAGTTTTTTTTTTACCAGCGTTCTCCATATTCACCTTCTGTTTATCTCTCCAGTTGTTATATATTGGTTATCATCGAGTTCTCACTAGGGTTATCATTGAGGAGCTCCATTTATGTTTGGTGTATAACATAAAAAGGATTCCGTGTGCGTATGATTGTCTCTAATATAAATGGTTGTGTGTTTGATTATCATAAAGGGAATCGTGTGTGTGACATGTATTTTCAGAACCTACCTCTGCTTCTTCGATGTTGGACCATCTGGAAATTTCTCATCCTGGAGGGAGACTTGATACCTGTTTGACGAAGATTTATCACTCCAAGACGATGAATGGGTTTTATAGTTTTTATTTCACTTTCCCCAGAGGTCCTGCAGAAGGTGGAAGTGAAATCGGCCTGTGTGGTTCTTCTTCTACACACGTCAGTGTTCGTTTCCCCCCTCCTCAATGAAGAGGGGGAGACAACGGGAAGCCACGTCCGTCTTCTTCAAAGCCCAAATCAAATCTCACAGATCTAGCCAACCTGACCACGTCACATATACGTAATCTGGTCAGCTGACCTTCGGTTCTGGTAAACGTGTCTACCTCCACGTTTACTCACCTCTCTCTCTCTGTAACACAGTTAGATCGAGATGGATAGATACAGAAATAGATAGATAACTAGATCGAGAGATATATCGATAATACACGTAGATAAATAGACTGACAGATAAATAACTAACAAATACTAATACATAACAATTTTTTTTTTAAATAGATTCATACATTTTATTTTTCCTAAAACTGTTTTTTGTGAGTCTCACTCAGCAACGCCTCGGGGACGATGAAAACAAGCCCAGAAAATGCCAAGTGAGCACTGAGAAACCGCATAACAAAAAGAGACACGAGCAAACAGACACAAAATTGGAAAAAAAAAGGACATGTCAAAGTATCATTATAGGTACGTGCAAAATAGGTGCCAATGCTCAAAATGCGTAAACATTTTGAGCCCTCCCAAGTAAATGGAGAGATCAAAATGTATACATTTTGAGCATCACCAAAATTCACCCAAAATCAGGAAATTAACCAATTTTAATAAAATTTTCAGTATTTATCAAATAATGATCACGGAATATAATGAACACATTTTTATTTATATCTTAGTGGAAATCTATTATTTTGTTTAAACAAAAAATACCTTTGCTAAAGTTATGGTTTTCAGTAGTAAAAAAAAAAAAAAAAAAAAAAAAAAAAAAAATGCATAAATTTATTTTTGCTGTTTTTTTTTTTTTTAAATAAAGCATCGTATATTGTAATAATTAAATTATATAATTTTTACACTAACATTACAAAAAAAAAAGTCCCTAAAGTCTGTATTAATGAATTCAATATAACTCGAAGAAAAATTAATTTCTCAAACTACCGATATTATCATTGAATTAAGCATTGTTTAATATTTTCACGCAAAAAAATTATATTTGCAAAAAATATTACTTTTGGGGATTACAGGTTTTGCATAACTTTTATATGTAAGATTCTAAGATTTTCCTTGCTTGCGTGAAACTTTCGTCTTAACATAATTTTTATATAACCTTGGAAAAAAAAAAAATTTTTAATTTAAAAGTAGAAACAGAAAAATAATTAAATTTTAAAAAAATGGTAAAAATTATACAAATGTTCATAATAGGAATGTATGGATATACGGCTAGAGAGAAAAGGACAAAAAAAAAAAAAAAAAAAAAAAAAAGAAGAAAACCAACACTCCCTCCAATTTGATTGTCTGAAATTCTGGACTTCCATATATTTGTTTTGCTTTGGTTGAACAAAGCAAGAATCTCACTTTGGGCAGGGGGGGGGGCTAATTAAGCTATTTTTGTACAAACAAGGTGTTTTTTTTTTTTTATTTAATTCAATATCTTAGGACTTTACTTCACTAATTATCTTTGAAATAGACCCAGAAAACTAATTATCTTTCAAAGGCTTTTTTTTTTTTTTTTTTTTTTTTTTTACAATGAATTTATTTAATTTCAAAATTTAACTGAATTTGTTTGCTCACCGTGAAAACATTTTTCATAATATTTTTTTCTTTTCACAAGTACAAATATTTTGCAAATTAACTTTAGTCTTATACAAAGTCTTTAGTCAAAAAAAAACACTAATAAAAAAAAAGTAGTCAGAAACCTATAAAAATTTATGATAAATCGGCTTTCAAAACTATGTCCCCTTATCTTTATTCTGCCATCTTTGCCCGTTCCTAGCTTCAAACAAGTCTTTATTCATGTGGTAAGGAAGGAAAATAAATAATTCTAAACTGCAAGTTATTATGAAGTCTCCAGAAACGTTCCTCACATTCTGCAAGAAAACTGCCTTCTGGCAACTAAGAGGAGACAACTGAGGGTTACAGTTAGAGGTGCAGTTATGATCAGTGTAGACACTGGACCTCCTTGTGCTATGGCACCTTTTTTCCAGCGGTTACCAATAATTTTAAGATTAATATATTTGTGTGCCTAGGAAAAAGCAACAGTGATATCGGATTGGATCACAAAACTTTCATGAAAAATATGTGTGTATTAAAAAAAAAAAAAAAAAAAAAAATTGTACTTTGTTCCTTAAAACAAAACAAATACTTTCTCATTAATCCAAAGGAAAATATCTAATGAAAAAAATTACAACAAAAATAGTTTTTTTTCATTTCAAATAAACAAAACTTTTATTAAAAAAAAAAAATATATGAATTTATTATGGTAGGTTGTTTATTTTTTTTTTTTGGGGGGGGTGTATAATCCGGCGGTTTTCATCACCTACTTGATCAATTTACATATTTTTAAAAAATATTTTCTTTACTCAAGTTGTGCGTGATTAAAACTAGAACTTGATAAAAAAAAATTTGTAAGTTTTTTTTTGCATCTGAAATTATTAATTTACATTTATTTTATTCATATTTTTTTTTTTGTAAGTTGGAATCGTTTTCAAACAAAAAACATAGCAAATGTTTTTCTAATGTAAAAAAAAAAAAAAAAAAAAATACGACCCAGCGTAGGTTATCTACTAAAAAGAAATCAAAATCTTTTTTTTTTGGCTTATACGTTTCAACGGCCTTTAAAAGATAATATAAATGGAGGAATTTTTTTAAAAAGTAATTAAAAATTAACATATTAGAGCAGGGGATCACTTTCCTATATGACTAATGAGCACCCACTTCTTGGCTACGTAGCGGTAAAGAAAACGTAATCGTTAGCTTTTTTTCCTTTAAGGTTGTGGTGGGGGTGCTCATAAGTTCCAAACATTTGGAAAATACGAAAAGACATTTGATAACACATGTGGGGGAGGATTTTTAACTGTTTGTTTTTTTTTTTTTGTTTTTTTAAGATTTGCTTTAAAAAGGTCTCACTGCTAAATATTACTTAATCAGTTAATGATTATTTCCTGATATTTTTTAGGCTGTTAACACACAAAAAAAAAAAAAAAAAAAAATAGGGTGGGCCTATATAATGCACACTCCTTCCTTGTAATTTTTTTCTTCCATTTCAATTTTTTCAACATATTACACCCCCTCTTATATAAAGGATTTTTCATTTAATCTTAAAGCAATGATGTTAAGACCTTTATTATCCAATGTATTCTGTATTGTTTTCACTGGTCGCCATGTTTGTTTTTGCCCGCACATAAATTCAATTTTTGCATGTTTATATATTAATTCTGCTTATCCACTATTCCATAGCTAGCTATAACATATAATGATCCAACGGGTCACGGGTAGTCTAGTAACTTATAATAATCATGTAATATATTAACAAGTGAAGCATGCATGGTCCCCCGTGAGTGCACAGTGAACGAGGCATAAAAAAAAAAAATGACTAAGTTCAGCATTTTCCCCAAAAGTTCCTAGGGAACATCAAATTCTGGTGAAAATGAACAAACAGTGCAGTTTCAGGCCTTAACATGTAACTGGGTTCAGCACCATGCAAAACTGCTAAATAGACATACACAGAAAATTTTGGACAAATATGGTAAAATAGTCTAAAATAAAAAAAAAAAATGGAGTGTTTTTATTAGCCCTAAAAGAACCCCTGGGGCGCACTCCCAAGAGTTATTGCGAAGTATAGACAAACAAAATTATATAGAAATCAGTTAATTACAACTTTTCAGAAAGTTTTAGAAAAATTCAAGGTATCATTTTTTTTTTTTTAATATGCACAAAAGTGTCAATTTTAGCCATTTTAATCCAAAAGGTACCCCTAGGTGGGGAAACCAGAGTTTCCCAGAACATCCGTTCTGTTACATTTTTACTCATATCATGATTAATGTTTGTGCAAAATTTCAAAAAATTCCAAGGTGTAGGTATTGAGAAAAATGCAGACAGACGAACAGACAAGGGTGAATTTACAGGTCCACTCCTTTTGTTGGTTGGTTGGCCTTTTTTTTGTTTTACGGCATATCAACCCTTTTCGGCTTATTTAATGCCGAATCCAAAGATTTTGAAGAAAAATTTTTAATAGAATATATTTGTTGTTTTCAAATCAGTTTCTATTTAACCCATAGTTGGGACCCTGACAGGTACTACTACTACTCCGGGTCAGAGTGGACCTGGGAACAATGGTAATTAAAGGGTGGCTCCACACTCCCCAAATCCCGCAAGCTGGGGCCTCACCACTGGATATAGTTTAAGGTCATATCCAGGACCTCTCCTTTTGTTGGAGGACCAATAAAATCTTAAGAGGTAATAAGTAGAAAGTTCAATATCAATATACTTAACCGCTCTGAACACACACACATATGTGTGTGTATGTGGGCAGCATTATGTCTTGTCTTTTATGCATGTTTCACTGAATAACACTGACAATTTCTCTTCCAATCCATTCAATTTGGTTGGCCAGTGATTTAAAGTTCTGCTGGAGTAGGATCAGGAACTCTCCAGAACTGCAAACGCTTTCGACTCTCATGAGTCTTCATCAGGCACGTGACAGAGTTACAAAATTAAAATTAGTGAATTTATTGAGAAAATTGATTAAAATCGTTTCAGAAGTATTTATACCCTCATCTCTTTCTTCTTATTGAGTCTGGTTGATGGTAGATTTGTTTACTCAATTGTGTGTGTCTGTCAATTCATTTTCTATGGATTCTAAAACAGCTGGGCCGATTTTTTTTATTCACATACTTTATATATATAGATAGGTTTCGTATCAGAATTCTTCCAATAAATATTGAAAATTCATAATTGAAAAAGTCTGATTAAAAAAAGAAAAGTCAGATTTTAACTAAAGTTAACACCCTTATGCAGCCTAACATCATAACAGCATTTCAAAAGTTTTATCACAAAACTAGCAGAAGGGCCAGGCATATAAAATCAACAGTAGGTTCTTTGATAAGACAGAAATGTGTTTAAAATGTAGAAGTTGAATTGTCCTGGATACTTTTCTAAAGGTAATTGAATTGCATCAGTTCCATTTGCATGAATTAAAATATAATATTTATGCATATCTTACGTCTAGGCAACATTGGACAGCCTGTTATTAGGTTGATGCAAAAATAATGTTTTTTGATGTTCAACTTATATATAGTGTGCTTGGATTCTTAATCCAGCAGGGGAATGTGATGCGTCTAGTGTGTTAGGTATAAGTTAGTGTTAAGTTCATGTTTGCATGCCTTCTTGCTTCCAACTAACACTGCTGGCTAACCTCACGGTGAAAAGGGAGCAGTTATGCATAATTTTTCCCTGCCAGTACATAGCCTCTCCATCTTCAAGACTCCTACAGTGCCTCCACGTTGGCCACACACGGTAACTGGGTGCCTTGCAGCCCTACGTTAAACCTGTAGGAGATCTCAGAGTAGTAGAGAACCCCAGAGGTAGTGTGTTATGACCCTGTGTAGACATGCCCTGGCACACTACCAACCCCTACCCCACTGTCTTGTGGGTGCCCTTGGTTGGGCGAAGACTAGAGGAACCAACCCCAAAATCAAATGCCACTGCCTTGTGGGCTTTATTACAGCAAAAGACTAAAAGATGGAAACTGACTTCAAATCCTACTACTGCTGCCTTGCAGTTTTCCTTAAAAGGCTATGGAACCTCATCCAGAAAGAAAAGGTGTAGTAGCAGACATGATAGGGCAACAGTCTACCTCACTGAGATTACTTTTGGCCAGAAGCTGCAGCCTTCTCTGCTGCCAGTCATCGCAGGTTCGCTCAACTGGAAAAGAACATTGGAGGTTCAGAGGGTGTTTATCTTATGCGCAACAGATACTGCACCTAAACTGCGCAAGCAAGTTAGGATCCAAGGTGGAATGTCCTGTACCGAAGGATAAAGCACTGAGGCCCCGACTAGTCATCGTCAAGGCTGACGGACTGCATGATGATGATGATGACAACATAAAAAACATTATTTTTGCACCAATCTAATACTTTCTATAATTGAAGTTCAGAATCAGGAATAATCCTAACTTTCAGGTCACTGTACTTTTTGTGAACCCACATTAGACGCACTGTATTGCATTTCTTCCAACACAATTTGTTTTTTATGTTCCATAAGTATTTGAGTTCTCATCCATTGTCTTACATTACTTGCACACAAACTGATTTATAAAAACAAAAAACATCTATAATATAAACCTCACCTGATTGTTTGTATGCATGTATGTATGTCTGCCTAAACTTTCAACAGAGGCAACTGATTTTCACGAGATTGTTATCATTTTGAAGCTCGACCCTTCAGGCGACATATCAAAAAATTGGTTAAAAACATTAATTCCTTCACCCTCAACTGGGCACTTTTATACAGGGAGAGGCTGCTTTTATCACCGATATTTTCGAAAGTCGTCTTCGATTTATTCCTCAGGACTGGTAGATTTTTTACTTTTCTTCCTGTTTCCCTGACTGTACTGACATGCAGAAATTTAAAGGTAATGTGAACAAACATCTTGCTACTCAACTTTTCACAATCCCCTGTAAGACATGATCCCAAATAGTAGTAGTTTACATTCAAATAGCAATATGCCTTGTTCGAGGTTTTAAAAATGCTTATTTCAATGCACCTTATACCATACAAAATTTTAGCCAGACTGGCCCAGTAAAAAAAAAGTGGAACAGACAAACAGACTAAGAGAAATATAATACAGAAATCACAGTGTAGTATCTGTTCTGATGCTCAAGTTAATTTGTTCTTAGTCAATGTAAGGAAAACCGTACTATACTAAGGACGTTTTTATTTTTGCCTACTTCCAGATTGCCTCGTTTTGGTTTTCCTCCCACATTAAAAACGACCTTGTGTCATATTTTGCTCTCGTGGGGAAACAAATAAATCGCAATAAATAGCAGAAATTTATTAACTTTATTAAATTTTTACACTTTCCACTCGTAAACTTTCTGGTGATTCACTGTGCGACAAATTTTTTTCTGAAATTTTATCTTCTAACTTTTTGAGGTTCTTTGAATTTTGCCCTTTTGCTTCAGTTGCAATCGTTTCAGAATTTGTGTGATTCTTAGAAGTTTCTCCTTCTGTTCCAGATGACAATGGAGTGATTCCTTTCCTTTCAGGGATGACTTGGCACAATGACTTGCGCCAATCTTTACTTTCTGTAAACCGCAGCAAGATTTCAAAGACTGCAAAAAAAAAAATAAAAAATAAATAAATAAACTAAATAAATAAATATATATATGAACAGGTGAAATGAATTCCTGAAAACACTTATGCATCCGTGTCAATATTCAAATCCAACAAATAATGATACCAAACCTTAAGTCCAGGATCTATAAGGATTCTAGACTTAAGCCTGCAAAAACATGAAGACATTGAGAATGGTAACAAATAACATGATTCGATAGAGTGAAAAACGCGCTTCAAAATGATATATAACATGGCTATATATATATATATATATATATATATATATATATATATATATATATCAATGAATTAATTCAGAAATCATTAACATACGTGAGAAAACAATATTGTTTTTGCACCAACTTAATATAACTGAGATATTCTTTATTTAATTTCATTTTTGCTTTATTAAAAAAAAAAAAAAAAAAAAAGTATTTCTTTGTTTACTTTTCTGTTAATATTGATTTTTAAAACACAAATATTGATTTATATATATGAGTAAATGGTAGTTTGCTTGAAGCATTACTGGTAAAGGAATATATAGAAACTTTAAAAGCCAAAAGCAACGCGGAAAGGACCGGAATCAGGAGAGTAAAGAAAAGAAAAACAAACAAACAAACAAATAGACGGGTATGTTTGAGTAGAGAAATGTCCCATCTATTTGTTTGTTTGTTTTTCTTTACTCTCATGATTCCGGTCCTTTCCGCATTGCTTTTGGCTTTTAAAATTTCCATATATATAATTTATTATATTAAATTTTTTTTTTTAAATATTATTACGTACATAAAAGTAAGTTATCCATAGACATGCATGTTTCAAAGTTTAACTTTTCATCAGTATGGCTAGACTTAGTTGACAAGGATTGAACTCGTCACAGCTCGATAAGTAGTTTGATGTTTTACCACAAGACCACAGGGACCTTATCATTTTTAAGATTTTTACTGCTATAAATGTACGATTGTCGATTTATTTTTTTTATTAGCAATTCTATGTCTATGGATGACTTACTTTTATGTACATAATACTATTTAAAAAAATATATTTAATGTAATAAATTAATAATTACAAATAATTCCTAAAAATGTGTGGCACCTTTCTTAAGAAAGGGAGTAAAAAGAAAGAAAACTGCTACAGAACCGCTAATAAAAAATAGATAAATCAACAAAATATATATATATATATATATATATATATATATATATATATATATACACACACATGTATAGGGTTCTTAAAAATGTACTCATGAATGACGTTTAAACTTTTATGAACAGAATAAAAATGGAATAGACTCAAATACTGAAGACAAATGTAATTGAGGAACCATGTTTGCAAATGTTCAAATTGATGACCACTATTGTCTAAACAACGCTGATAACATGCACCAAAGAATTTTCAAACATCACGAAGCAGGTCATTAAGCTAGAGAGAGTTGCAACCTTGGTTGAAGTGGGTGTCCCTAATGATGGAGGTCTGAACAGAGCTGAAAGAGAGAAACAGACCAAATATCAAGGTCTCATGTATGATATGAAAAGAAACTGGAATCTTAGGGAGATATCAATCATACCAGTTATCATAGGTGCAACAGGCTGATGAAGAAGAACCTGAAGTCCTACCTAACTAATATTCCTGGTGAACCAAGTGCAAAAAAGATCCAGACAATTGCACTTAAGGGAACAACGAGGATTCTAAAAAGAGCTCTCGGTTGGTGTCAATAAAAAGCAGGGCAATGTTGGCAGCTGGTTTGGCTGCCCCATACTCAGCATTACAATCTTCAAAGGAAGAAAATTAAAAAAAAAAAAAAAAAAGTACATTCATTTTTAAGACATCTTGTATACACACACACACACACACACACTTTAAAAGTAAACATTGCCATTACATCCCTTTAGCTCCAATCGAACCTTAAAATGTTAGCGATTTCAAACGATTATGTTTTGCAGCTAAAGTCGATGCATACAACTTACTAGGAAGTAACAATTTTTCAAACATATTCTTAGCCTTTTGGGTCACAGTGTAGTATCTGTTCTGATGCTACATTTCATCTTTTCTGTTCTCAGTCAGTGGAGGAAAAATCCTTCATGACCAAGACAATTTTTTTTTCCCCATCCAGAGTGCCCCTTTTGGAGGAGCTGGATTTTCTCCACATTAAAAACCGACCTTGTGTCTAACCCTGCCCTCGTGGGGAGGCAAGTAAATAGGAACATAGGATAGAGGTTACAATTTATTGCTGTAATAGTTGTACAAATTTCCATACAGGTTCAGGAGAGAATATGAATGCCTACTAGACACTATCCTCAAGTGTCTAAGGTCTCTCTGTAAAAGGGTTTGTCAGATCAACTTAACGCGGATACTTTTCTCTACAAGTAAAACCTAATTAAATATTCAAAATCACATAGTATCCAAACGCCAGATAAAATCCTCTCTATATGGCTACCCTACGCTGGCTTATTACAAGGATTGCACCTTCTCTAAGTGAGGTTGCCTATAGTAACATGTTGGATACTCCAGCAAACTAGATAAAGTTTTGATCAGGAATTCGGTGAAATCAAGAGATCAATGTCTGAGTAATTCATTATAGTTCTCTTTTATCTCTCCAAAAAAAAATTTTTTTTTTTAATTTATTCATACCAATAATATTGTGAGGTCTATGCGAGGGTTGCATTCTACTAATACTCTTATCACTCAAACATCAAAAACAAGTCATTACAGTACATTTGTTTATGGACACTGTTTTATGAAACCCAAACATGATCTTAGCCAAATAAATTTGACATGCAGGATATGAAACAAATGAAAGAGAGGGGGGGGGAGAAAGAGAGGGCAGAAGAGGGGGAAAGAGAGGGCAGAAGAGGGGGAAAGAGAGGGCAGAAGAGGGGGAAAGAGAGGGCAGAAGGGATAGAAAGAGAGAGAGGGGGGGGGGAGAGGGAGAGAATCAAGGGAAGGGGAGCAAAAAAAAAAAAAAAAAGTGGATAGGAGAATAAAAAAAAAAAAAAAATGAGGTTAGGGAGAGAAAGAAGGAAAGGGAGATAAAAACAAGAAAAAAAGAATCTCCTTACCATGATTGACTGTGAGCACTTTTCGTGATTTCATCTCAAGATATTCTGAAATTGGAAGCTGAGCATGTGAAATGTTATTCTCAACAGCCAATCGATGACAAAGACCCTGAAGATAAAAATAAGTTTTTTTTTTAATTTTAATAATCATTTTAATATTTTAGTCAAATTCCAGTCAGTTATTTCATGGCCATTGACAATACCTTTCTTGCATATTTCCAATGTATTTCTATAAGCACCACTGTTAAGTATTATTTAACGGTAGGATTTATTGATGCTAACTTGAATGCTTACTCGACACTATCTTTTTTTTTTTTTTTTTAAAATCTCGTTCACCTCTAACAAGGCATATCACCACTTGCACGTAAGGGACTACTATTTGGGACCATGTCTAGGAAAGATTAACAAGATGTTGGTTTATGTTATATTTAAACTTCTGCATATTAGTACAGTCAGGGAAGCAGGTAGCAGGAAGGGAATTTCAGGGTCCAACTGTTTCAAGGAAAAATCTATTAGAGTAGAAAGCTTTTTAGCATTTAGGGACCTCAACAATGAAGGAGTGTGATTTTATTGCTAAACGGGTTTGTCAGGGATATGTACGCCGAGGGGACATAAGTGCAAGAAGTTCATCGGAGCACATTCCATTAAAATACTTGTAAAACAGATACAGGGAGGCAACACCGCAGCGATAGGACAGGGGTTGAAGCTTGGTTGACAAAGTGGGACCTATTCAATTGGATCCTCGAGTGTCTAAAGTCTCTGTGTACAGGGTTTGGGTGAACAACTTGGTGTGAGGATGATTTTCCCTGCAAGTAAACCCTGACTAAATATTCAAAATAAGATCTCAGTATGACTAACACACACTTTCTACGAAGAAGGGCACACCTTTTTTGGGTGAACGGACAAAGCCAGATACTCCACCAGACTAGAAGAAATCTCGTTCTGGAATCCAATAAAACCAAGAGACCACAAGGAAATACATAACGTATTTAAATGGTCGATTGGGGAGAGGAAAATTTTGTTCTCAACTTCTTTACGAACGCAAAAGAAGTTAAATGGAACATTCGAATATCTATGTATCTCATAGAGTTCAAGTGTTAGCCCAGGATTTCTAAGAATTTCAACTGAAGTAAAATGAAACAAAATATATATATATATATATATATATATATATATATATATACATAAAATATATTTTAGCCATCGACATACAGATCTGTTTCGTTGTTTCACAACTCATCAGTGCCGCTAGACTAACACCTCTCCCAAGCCGAGGATCGAACCTAGAACCGTCGTGATGACAGTCGGCAGTCCTATCCCCTGACTACGGAATCGGTGGCCGAAATTAAACTGTCGGAATGCGTATTTAAATAAACATCCGTCCGCTACTCGTATAGGGCTCCAACGTTTTGTTTGTAAACAAATTGCGAGCTTCGCATTATTTCAGCTAAATTAAGTAGCGAGTAAGATAATTTACGAGAGTGCTCTACCAAAGAGGGGAGCTTTTTATAAAATATAAATATATATATATATATATAAATATATATATATATACACACACACACACACACACACATACTAGCAAAAGTACCTGTCGTTGACTGGGTTCAAAAACAGCCTACAGAAAATGGACTTTGATTTATGAGAGTATGATAGGTTATGAAAAGGAAGGGTTGTAAAGAGATAGCTTCAAATTTGGGGGTATCAAAACCAAAGCAAAATATGATGAAAGTAAAAATAAAATAGATAAACCCCATAATTTATTATATCATACCTGTTCACACTGAAATACTTATCACAATATTCTGTGGATCTATATTGATAAACCTTGTTAAACTTTGTGACATATTTCCATTCTATGGAGGTCAGGCGCGAACGAACACCCCATAATTTTATTATACCATATTTCTTCAAACTGAAACATAATTATCAAAGTATACTTACGCAAATAGATATGAAAAGTCTTTATTAAAGTTTGTGTCTATTTCCATTCTATGGAGACCAGGCGCGAATGCAGACCCCACAATTTTATTATATCATCCCTATTTAAGTTAAAACATACTTATCAAAGTATTATGTACGTCTATACCAAAAACACTTGTAAACGTTTTTTGTTTTTAATTTTTAAATTTATTTCCATACTTTGTGGACCAGGCACGTACGTAGACCCCACAATTTTAATGAATCATCATTATGCCACATAAAACATACCCATTCCTGTGTCTCGATACATCTTCTATCATTATATATGATCAGTTTTCTATAATAGTCACCCATATAGGAGCCTATTCGTGACCAGACACACACAGACGTTCAGCTTTATATTATAGATATATATGAGTAAAAAGATTAATAATTGTAACTTCTAAATCAGTTTGTTTTTTTTTTTACTCAATATTAATATAGCTCTAGGATACATATACCTATTGAGCTTATATATCTACAGTAATATGGGCAATGTTCTTTAAAAGTATTAATACATTTACTAATACATTAAAACAAACTCTGCTCTTTAGACTAAGTCTATAAAATAAATATATATATATATATATATATATATATATATATATATCATCAAATGGTGCTTATCTTGTGGAGAACAGATACTACACTTGGAAAAATCTGGTTATTTCAGAAAATGTTTACAATAATTATGAAATAATCATAAAATAAATCCAGCACAAGGCCATTCAAAAGTGTGGGGAGAAGGGTGGGTGGGTCTATGGTCATCCTTGTCACTGTACCTAATATTTATCTTACATTTTCTTAGCCAGAATGCCAAGGAGCCAGAAAACATAAAAAACTATAAATATATACAAGTGTGTCAACATAATTTTAAAAAATAATTTTGCTTTTAATTTATTCATATCAATAATATTGTGGGGGTCTGCATTTATGCTCAACATTTATAAAAAGAAAATACATTTTATTTTTAATTTATTCACATCAATAATAGTGCGAGGTTTGAAGGGGGTGAGGTGATTCTACTACTACCGCACGTTTATTGTTGCTTGTTCCCTTCTCCTCATGAGTTTGAAGAGGAGTCCTTTGATTTGGTCAAATGGCTTCTCTACAATTGATTTGATTGATTACCAATGCTTCTGTTAAACTATGTTTCAGATCCTGCAGGATGTTATCAATCCACTTCTTCCTAGGTCCACCTTTTGAACAGGCTCCAAGGACATCAAAGTTAATGATTTTTATTGGCCATTGTCGATTGCCATGCATTGAATGTAGCCAAAGCATCTCAGTCTATTCTAGCATAGGATCTCATCTACTGAATTGAGGTCAAGGCTGGGGGTATTTAGTTCTCTCCCCCTGCAAGAACTATGACACTAGGGTCAGAAAACAGGATTGATTAGTCAGCATCCCCAAGGAGGGGCACTCTGACCTACAAAAAGCGTCTGGGTAGCCCTCATCAGCATTGCCCAGTAAAGGTGCCTCGGGAAATAAGCAATAAACTAATCCCTTCTCAAAGAGAGAAGGCAAAGCCAGGAAGAGTGGACCTCCTAGAACTGCACAGAAACAACATTACACTGCAAACAACAGGGACATTAGTCATTACAGGAATGGTCTAATCTCTTGATTTTGGGGGCCGAGAATAAAAATCCGAGCCTGGATCTCAGCTCATTCAGAGCGGTTCTATCAGAAAGTTTAGAGGAGCATATCCATTGTATCATTGCATGATCCCTGCAAGTTAGTTTGGCAATGCCTTCAACTGTAACAGGCCAAGTCACACTGGTATGCAGGAGAATTCTTGACACAAGTGTTATAAATAGAGCCTCTATCGTATAACAAGTTTCATAAAATGGAAATATATTTTACTTTTAAAACTGTCTAGGCCCAGAGGGTCTAGTCTATATCATAAAAGTGATTTCTTCAAATGGACTCGGTAACTGGATATTTTTTCAAACAAGTCTCTATTGGTAAGTTATGGTAGGAATTTTATCAATAGCACAAATTACAAGAGCTTTTCGTTGTTCTTAATTTATTTTCAGCATATAATAAGTTGAATTCCAATGTGATCACATCTTAAATGAGTTTGTTTTTCCAAATTAAGCTGATCCTGTATTTCAGTTAATTTGCTAATTGCTAACAGAAAGCGATTAAAGTGAGAAACTGTATTTCTGTTAAATGCAATAATTATCTCCACAGCCTAAGTTGCAATGTATGAAAGTTATTCTAAATCACATTCTTTGACATTAGCAACTATATTTGTTTTTGAATCCTGCAAGACTAAGAAAATTTTATTGAAGATTTTATACTCATCCAGAACATTGTGCAATTCTTCACTTATTCTTGAACCTGTGTATGCACCCGGGAATGGAACCACTCTAAGCACAGCTCTGCACTATTCAAAGTCATTTGAAAACCAATGACCTGTCAAACTCAGAAAGGGACCATTATCTATTGTAGCTGTCCAAATGTCTGTAGTTCATGAAATGTTGCTAATTTCAAAAGAAACAGTTGAATTTTCGTTTTACTTTTGTAAATATATCAAAAATTATTTTGAAGTGAAGTACTTTTTTTTTGATGAAATGCTGGAATTTGAACAAAGTTTTGCAACAAGTCTATTAAATCCAATGTCAGATATTACATAATGGATGAAGGTTGTTAATATTTAGTTAATTTTTTACGTATTTAAATTACTTATGTCTAATGTCTAATTAGTAATTTATCTCAATAAAATATACATTATCTAAACCAGAAAAATTTTAAAAATATATGTAATGATAGCAAGTGTTCAAAAATGAGGAACAAGAGTATGATTGATGAAGAATGATTTATTTTCGGTTTGCACATCGTCACAATTTACTGTACGATTCCTCAACATGAAAACTGAAAGATGAAATAATTTTCTTTGACAAATGATTTAAAGTAAAAAAATAATAATGTTAATTCGATAGAATGAGAAAGGGAAGTTTTCCATACATCTATTTGCCTCAAATTCAGTGCAGTTGTAAAAGTCTACACGTTAACAGCGCGTCATTTGATAATATGGTTTAGCGATACATGTTTCTTTGATAAATTTTCACTGACAAGCAAAAGAGCGAGTTAATTTGTTTTCCTTTCCAATATAATTAATATTAGTATCATTTATAACAACAAAATTTGCTGATAAATCGGCATTAGAAAATTTATTAATTGGCCAATCTCTAATGTTAAGTATTCACCCAGCAATACTATAGGATCTTATTTTCATAAGATCATCGTACCATACCCTGTCAAAAAATTTAGATATATCTATGACTACTGCCCTCCCCTGCCTTATCCAGTGCATTGTATATACGCTGAGATTACAGTTAGGAGAACGGGCTTGCCTAAATCCATATTGATGGTCTGACATAAGTTTAGCAACTGTAAGGTGGTGGACTAGAGCTCGAATCATTATAGACTCAAATATTTTGGCGAAAAGAGGGAAAAGGCTAATGAGGAAATAATTTAATGGGTCACTTCTTTCACCAGAATTCTTGTAAACTGGTACCACAGAAGCAGTTTTCCAACAGCCAGGGAAGTAAGATTTGTTGAAAAGTTTGGGGAGAACTAGAGCAGCCTCAGCAAAGCATATTTTTAATAGTACAGACAGATGAGATCAAGTCCACATGCTTTTCAAGTGTCTAGGTTTTTTTTTTTTATATATCATGTACTTGAGAAGGGGTGATCTTCAGATCATCTGTGGTTTCTGTTTGCAAAGGAAAATCAGGGAGGGAGTGGTTTGCTGGGTCCAAAGTAGAGTTTGAGGTAAACTGAGGGGCAGCATGTTAACTTTCTTGGTTGCCGTGCAAACAACCTCATGATTATTGGATAATAGGGGAACTGTTGATTGCCCATTATTTACTACACTGTTGTAGATTTTCCAGAAATCACGAGTTCCTAATTTCTGCATTTCAATGCATTTTCTGGTGGTTTCAGCATATTCTCTCTTAGCTGTCGCTATTTCTTTCTTACAATTACTTCTAGCTTCTATTAACTTTTGTCTGTTTGAACTGGACTTATGCCAAATAAACCTGTAGTAAGCACGTTGATGGCAATCTCAAAAATAAAAATACAGTTGCAAGTTTTATAAAACCATCGCATCAAAAGGTGGCAAATCAGCAAAAACTTTTACAACGATTAATGTTAAACCATTTTAGAAAGGTTCGTTCAAAAGAAGCAAAAGTTGCAAATAAGAAAAGGAAGCAAAATGAATAATCAGGGACGGACATTCCAGTAACAAGTGGCAGCAACGATTGAGCAATGGCAGCTGCACAAGTAGAAGTAAACCATTGGAGAGAGTGGGGTTTGCTATAGAACTTCCATATGGAAACATATACTTCAATTGTCACTTTGAACCATTCAGTGGTTTCATTTGCACACTGTTCCGCAGGAAGAGAAAAAATATTTTCCCATGGGGCATCTCTGATATGATCTCTGACGGTATCCCAGTCAGTCTTATTATAGAATCTTGTCGTTTTGAGCAATAGCTCTTCAACTTGTGGTTGAGAGTTTAGAGTGATGTCTAACATTATCACAGCCTGATCAGCATTCCTGAGTGGGCGATGGGCACTTGTTACGCAATCTTCAGGAACAGTTGTCAGAAATAGAATTTGATGAAAACGATTATAATACACAGGAGAATTCAAAAGGGAGGTAATTTTTCGTTTTGATTTAAACAAGATGGCAGCAATTTTTCACTTGCTAACATGATTAAAGTTGTTTTGTTTAATAATTCAATAATATTCAGGTAATTCCGACTGCATAATTTGGAAGCTACCATTGTAACTTATTAGAACTGAGAAAAAAAAATCAGTTGAAACCATTGTTTTTTATCTGAAAACTCCATTTATCGACTACAAAATCTCATCCCAATTCTGTAGAAGTGCCGTGTTTTATTATCTTATACAGAGGTATTCACTTTTATTCACACACACACACACACACACACACACACACAAGGTTATTTTTCCATTTAAAATAGAATTTGCATTGATTTTATTAATATTCATTCATATCGTTCTCATGATTTTATGATTTCGAAGAATTGTTTTTATTTATTTATTTTTCTTTTAACCCTAACCCGACGGTCCAGAAGTGAGGTTTGCTGGTCCTGACACTCTGGGACATGGGTCGAGAATGTTACTGTCTGTGTCAAGGAATGGTATATAGAAAAGTTATGGATGATGCTACCAGCTGTGTCTGTGTAGCTAGAGATGCCAAGCCAATTATTGTGGTGGGCATTAAGTCTCCAAATACATTAAATCTCCAAAGTGCTAAGAGAGAATGCTACATCTATGCTGTCAGAGACATGACTGATTATAGTACAGTCCTGAGTCGATGTACAGTGACAAAGAAAATAGAAGTAGCTAATGCTATGTTGTAAAGTTAGTTTAAAGCAATAAAGGTTTGATCATCTGATTCTAGTTTAGATGCCCTAGTCATGGGGAGGGTGTTACGAATATAGACTCCAAGTCTGTGCATGTATCTGTCAGAGTCCTTACAACAAAATGGAATATAACCAGACATGTTAAAGTAGTTAAGACGGGATGGAGGAAGGCAAGGTAGTTTCACTTAGTGCTAAGATATCTGGGGAGTTTACTAAGAGAAATGACTCTACATCATCTAAGTTAGTTGTAAGTCCATGGATATTTGTAAATGCGAGCCTCAAGGGAGGAGGAAAATTGTTGTTCAAGTGTATATCTGGTTTGATCGATTCAATACACTTTTGCCAACGCAAAGTGTATTTATGCACGTAACGTAAAAATCTTGCATTCTAGTGGCGATGAAGTCGTTGAAGGCGGTTTTGATATTGTTTAGGTTTTTTAAGCATTTCTCACACACAGAAAGTTGTTGAGATGCTGGAAGAAGTGGTAGTTGGCAGATGAGATGTCTGGAGAGTATGGTAAATGAGGCAGGGTTTTGTAGCCCAATTCGTTCAACTTCTGCAGGGTTGGTTTAGCAACATGCAGTTGGGCATTGTCATGGAGGAGAATTGGGCCTTTTTTATTGACTAATGCTGGGTGTTGCTGTCGAAGTTTCTGATGCATTTCATCCATTTGTTGACAGGACTTGTCCAGTGTAATGGTTTCGCCTGCATTCAAAAAAAAAACTGTAATAGATGAGACCAGTCACAGAACACCAAACCCTAACCCTAACACCAAAGAGTCAGCATGACCTTTTGGTGCAACTGTATCAGGAAGTGTTGTGGAGCTTTGTCTGTGTCTTACCAATGAACTGAGCATTATTGGTTGTTGTAATGAACCCACTTTTCATTGCAAGTCACAACCCGATCAAGAAACAAGTTGTTCTTGTTGTTTAAAAGAAGGGAAGATGACACTTCATAACAGCGTTGTTTCTTTTAGTTGTTGTTCAATTTGTGAGACACCCATTCATCAAGTTTTTTATCTTTCCGATCTCTATCAAGTGGTTGGAAACTTGTATATGTTACATCAAATTCAGAAGCAAGTTCTTGCACAGTTGTGCATGGATTGGCTTCGACTAAGGTTCTTAATTGATCGTTGTCAACATCTGATGGCCGACCACTACGCTCATCATTTTCAAAACTCGTCACCGCCATGAAATTTATTAAACCACAATTATGCTGTGCGTTCAAGTAGTGGTTTCTGGGCGAAACACTTTGTTGATATGACGAGCTGATTCAGCAGCTTTTCAGCCTAGATTGAATTAGTAATAAAACAAAATGGAGATAATCTATATAAGAGCCAGGTAAGGCCAAGGATGGAGTACTGTTGCCACATCTGGGCAGGAGCTGCTAGAAAGGACTTGTTCTGCCTTGATAAAGTTCAAAATAGACTTTGTAGTCTAATAGGAGATGTCCTTTTCTCTTCCCTGCAACCTTTATCTCAAAGAAGAGATGTTGCGAGTTTGCTTTATCGTTATTTTCATGGAAAGTGTCCGACTGAGCTTCAGTCTATGGTCTTCCCTCGCCAAAATTTCACAAGAAACACTCGTCTAGCTGAAAAAACTATCAATAATTCCCCCCCACTCTTTATCTGTGCCTAAACCTAAACGTAGCTTCTTTCTTAGAACTGCACGCCTGTGGAATTGTCTTTTGTTTTCCTGCTTTCCAGCTGACTACAATATGGTTGTCTTCCAAGTTTAAAGTAAACAAATTCTTAATGAGCCATTCCACTTAAGTTAACAAATTTACCGAATTTCCATTACTAACGATAACTATATTGTCCAATTGTCTACTGTACACTCTTAACCCTTATCCTCAAGTGGTCTCTGGGCCTTGATAAGTCGTTATGCCTTTGTAAAAAATAAAAAAAAGTTTGTTTTTTTTTATCAATTAATTTTGTTTCAGAGTATTAATAGAAATTAAATTGTCAACCCTGCTGGTTAAAATAATACATTAGCAGGGCAGGGTAATATAAATTTCCTGGAAGTTGACCATATTTTGTATTTTTGGAAGCATAAAACATAGCCATCTTCATTTATGAAATTCAAACAGGGAAAATAAAATCTCAGCTTAAATAACTCGTAGGCTAAATGAAAATTTATTTCCATTTTTAAATGCAGCTGGTCTTGGTTATAATAATAATAATAATAATAATTAAAAATAAATTAAGTTTAAAATAAATTCAATAAATCAACTTTATATAATATTTATATATTTATATTAGCAATTCCTATTAAAAAATTAGAGCTAATTATTAAAACAGATTTTCTTTAAATGTAATATGCAAATGAGAACTTCTTGAATGCTGATTCCTGTTGAATAAATAGTATATGCAGGAAGAAAAGTATATAAAAATCCATTTTCAGTATTGAAATCTATTTATGAAACAGTGTACCTTTTGTACATATATATTAACCAAAATTTGAACAAACAAATAGACAGGAATACAACTTTATTATATACTAGCGGGGGGTACCCGGCGATGCCCAGGTGTCTTGAGGTAAATCAAAACTCCGGGGGGTGTTAAATAATAATAAAAAACTGTTTTGGTTGGTGAGTATGAGAATCGAACCCGTAGCCTTGAGTTGGAAATTAATGTGTGAAAAAAAAAAAAAGTGCGATGTTACCATTGGGCCACCGTGACATACAGCGTAGACGTGCTTGAATTTATTTATCTAACTATAACTATAAAAACAGGCGTGCGTAATAAAAGTTAGCTTTGCTGCTTCCATTTGACCTAATTAAGAAGGTCAAATACAAGTCACGCAGCGTCTGAGTTTGTTTATCGAAATTTGACTGTCTGATATACAAGAATCTGATATACAAGATTGATCAAAGCTGATTGCTTCTGGGCGTTTTTCCAGGCGCAATGCCGCGAAGACGTCGTTTTTGAGTTTAGTTTCAGTTTATTTATACTAAAAAGCCCAATCAACACGCGAGAAGCCAAAATAGCAATAATTTTGTAAAAATCGACGTAAATAAATCTATACGCTACGCGCTTTCCTAATTCCTAGATATTATAAAATAGGACCTATATACAGATTTAAGCGATAGTAACGACCCCGGGAACGCGTGCGAGAAAAGCCTTTTGAAGACATACACAAAATGATCACACACATTTTGCCTTTTATATATATAGATATATATATATATCTATAATATAAAGCTGAATGTCTGTGTGTGTGTGTGTGTGTCTGGTCATGAATAGACTCCTATATGCTTGACTATTTTAAAAAACTGATTACATATAATGATAGATGTTTAGAGACACAGGAATGGGTATGTTTGATCTGGCAGAACGGTGGTTCATTAAAGTTGTGGGGTCTGCGTTTGCGCCTGGTCCACAAAGTATGGAAATAAAAAATTTAAACCTTTACAAGTGTTTTTGATATAGATGTACATAAGATTACTTTGATAAGTATGTTTTAACTTAAATAGGGATGGTATAATAAAATTGTAGGGTCTGCATTTGCGCCTGGCCTCCATGGAATGGAAATAGGCACAAACTTTAATAAAGACTTTTCATATCTATCTGCGTAAGTATACTTTGATAATTATGTTTCAGTTTGAAGAAATATGGTATAAAATTATGGGGTGTTCATTCGCGCCTGACCTCCATAGAATGGAAATATGTCACAAAGTTTTAACAAGGTTTTTTTTAATATAGATCCACAGAATATTGTGATAAGTGTTTCAGTGTGAACAGGTATGGTATAATAAATTATGGGGTTTATCTATTTTATTTTTACTTTGATCATATTTTGCTTTGGTTTTGATACCCCCAAATTCAAAGCTATCTCTTTACATCCCTTCCTTTTCATAACCTATCATACTTTCATAAATCAGAGTCCATTTTCTATAGGCTGTTTTTGAACCCAGTCAACGACGGCTACTTTTGCTAGTACATATTATATATATATATTATATATATTAAATGAAATACTGAAATGCTGTAGAATTACAGATTATATAATACTGTAAACAAAGTCCAAATAAATATTAGTATCAATATTTATAAGATGATCCCAAGCAGTTAAAGAAAGCTCAATATGCAAGATAGAGCAATAATATAAAGGGAAATTCTGAATTAAATTATGTAGAATTACAACAAAATTGATTATTTGATAAATACAAAATCTTTTTTTTTCTTTAATCCAGGAATTTTCCATGAATTTTCCATCGAAGGAAATATTAGAAAAATAGATGAGGGTAATTATTAGTGATGGGATGATTTCAATATTTTTCCCCCGATTCCGATACAATTACCGATTCCATAATAAATTCTCGACTCCAATTCTTTATAAATCTCTAAATATTTAACTATAGATTCAGTATTTTCCCCCCGTTTTCTGTATAAAAACACAGAAAATATGCAGGTATTTTCCTAGACGTAAAAATACACTTTTGGAGGATGATCTATCGATTTTAGCTTTACTGGTAATTCAAAATCAATAAATACTTATTATTTTATCGTTATTGCCAGCAATGGAAGATTTTGCTTTAAACAAAATCAAATAGAAAAAAGGTAATTAAAAGAATCGTTTTGGCATCAGAAAATAGTTACCAATTTTCCCAATTTCGATACTCACAAATTTGTCGATGTTTTCTGATTTCCAATAAATCATCAACACTAGTAATTATAAATTTTACTTATTAGCACATGAATTGAAAATTAAAAGAAATTTTTTTGTACTCCTTGTCAAACAAATTTTGTTGTAAATCTACATAATTTAATTCAGAATTTCCATTTATTATATATATATATATATATATATATATATATATAATAAATGGAAAAAGACGGAGAGGCAAGTTTCACTGATTTTCCTATTCTTCATATTTAGCAATACGTGTGAATTAATCCCTTCCCCATCCTGATAAACATTTCTCTCATTGCATACCTTACCCTTCATCATTTATGCAGACAGATGGGTTAGTGGCTGTTGTTTAAAGAGTTAGACTTTTGTACGTAGCTCACAAAGATTATGCCTCAGGATTGGCTGATCTGTATGAAGTTCTCATTGGTCGCAGATTAACTCACAGGATTGCCGGTTTTTACCCTTAACATAATGTAGATATTAGTAGGTATCTAACTGCTGATGCAATCCTCTGTCTGTATAAGAGCTAAATACAGCCTAAAATGAAGTACTGTTGCCACATCTAGGTAGGAGCTGTTTGATACGTCCTTTATTGCCTTGATAGAGTTCAAAACCAGCTTTGAAACTTAGTTTCTCTTCCCTGCAACCTCTTTCCCGCAGAAGAGACATTGCGAGCATGTCTCTGTTCTATCATTATTTTCATGACTAGTGCATGTCTGAGCTCCAATCTAAGATCCCCCATTGCCAAACTTTCACAAAAACACTCGACTATCTACAACCACTATCAACAATTTCCCCCACTCTCTATCCTTGCCTAAATCTAAACGCAGATTCCATGAACAAAGTTTCTTTCCTAAAACTGCCTGCCTGTAGAATACCGTCCTGCTGGCCTGCTTCCTGGCTGATTACAATATGGTAGCCTTCAAGTCTAATGTAAACAAGTTCTTAATGAGAGATCACCGTAAATCTAAATTCTACACGATTAACAATTACTAAACTACCACCGTACATTCATTAACCCTTATCTTCGAGTGGCCTTCAATAGAGAAAAGATTAAATGAATGAGGTCTTGGAGCACCAGTATCATTAAAAAGCAAAATTAATCAGCAAAGCAGGTACGTCGCGTCTTAACTCTCCACTGCCAGCCTTCAGTTTCACTTGTCTTTTGTATCAACACATTGCATCCGAGACAAGTTTCTATTTTAAAAAAATGTTGGGTTTTACTTAAGATGATAGACTACTGCAGTAGTACCTTTGTGATGCACCCCCTCCTCCTCCCATATAATTATATCAGAAATGCACCAATTTCATGCTTCTAAATTTCATACTAATGAATAATAATAGAGTTGGAAGGATTCGAGAATGTTAATTTTTGTGTCGAAAATTCTGCGCCAATTCAAACTTTGAAAATAAATGGCCTATTAAACCTGTTTTATAGTAATTCATACACTGTTTTTTGGTCAATTCATTTTTTTTAAATTTTGGCTCACATAGCCCTAAAAAGTCATCAATATGCGTCCCCCCCCCTCCTTGCCTTTCGAAAACTTTGGAGACCCCTGTCCTAGAGACTATGTTGATGAATGAAATTGAATTTTGCTTTAAAATTGTCTTATTAGTTAGATCCCATACTTATTGAGGGATACGACACTGGCATTTGTTAGAAACTGACTTCCAAACTAACTTATTTTTGGGCAGATTTTTATTCCTTATTTTTTTTTCTCAAATTCATCTTTTGCATTTTCTGCCAACTTATCCCACTACTTCAATTGTACAACCTTCAAACTGAACACTCATCCACTCTTTCAATGTGACCAAACCAACAAAATCTCCTGTTTTGGACAAATCTTCCTATACTGTCTAGATTTAATCTTCCTCTTAGGTCATCAGATCTAAGCTTGTTTTGAAGATTCACATTACACATCCATCATTCTATATACATTTTGCTCCATACACTGCATGTCCATTGTATCATTTCAACTTACCTTGTGATGATTGTGATCAACCAAACCACCAATCACATAAACTTTATCATCTTCCAATTCAGTGAGAACGTTATCCGATTCACTAGAAAGATAGACAATTTCGGATTTTTCAAATTTCTCTGTGTATTTCTCCAATGTGAAATGGACCTGAGAAGGAAATAAATAAAAATAAACACTTCTATAAACAAATAATCACTACTTGGGGGTGGGGGACATATCCATATTCTAATGAGAAAGAAACGAAAATGTGATAGCTCCTGCAAAAAAGTGTTTAAAACTTTGTAAATTGTGTGAATTGGTTATGTAATTCTTAATTATATTTTTAGTATCGCCTGTACTGAGGATTTCACCTTCCTCCCTCAGACTCGATTAAAATTGACTACTGAGCAAAGAAAAGAAAATATACATGTATATACTAGCAGGGATAACCGGTGTTGCCAGGAGCAAAAGTCTAACATATTTCTATCAAAACCTCTTTCTTTACACACATCTTGAACAAGGAGTCAGCATATGACAAAAAAATAAAAAAATAAATAAAAAATTTTTTTTTTTTGTAAATCACAATTACTTCCATTTAGTTAGTGCTTGAAAAAAAATATGCTGACTAAACCAACACCAATTTACGGTCAAAGAATGGATATATATTTTCTAAATTTTAGATATTATTCATTCGTGGCAATGCCGATAAAAAAAATAGCAACTTTGTGAGTATTTGTTTTGTAGGGCTTTTTTTTTTTTAAATTTTTAGCCAGACATGCATACAACTAACCTTTATATATTTAATAGCCTAGCAAAGCAACCTGGCATTGTCCTGGACTATAAAAACTAAATATAAAAATAGTATCCGTTACAGCTTTAGATTCAAACTTTTATATTTCCTTCTCTTTTTATCTTTCTCTTCACCATCTCCCATTATTCCGTCCTTCCTTTCACTTTAACACATGTAATTCCTTTATTACAGCTATCCCTTTTAAATTTGAATAATATTTCCTAAAGTTTAGATATTATACATCCAGAGCAATGCCGATCAAGAAGATATATAAACTTTGTGGGTCTTTGGTTAGTAGTTTGGTACTTTTAGCTAGATATACAGCAGCATGATAGACAGACAGCAAACATGGTTAAGCATAAAGTTTTTTGTTTGATTATACTTTTTAAAAAAATTTTTCTAATTTTTTTGTATCAATCAAAAAAACAATTTTTCATAAGTATCACTAGCAATTTCGATTCTTCATCAAAGCATCTTCAGGTAAGAAAAAGCAAGTAAACAAAACAAGAGAAATCATTAGACGTCAAAACAAGTTGGTACAATTCCAGAAGAATGTTTACAATTTGAATTCTGGGATGCCAGAATTAGCGTCCGCAGATAAATTGTATTGAAAAATATTTTTGAAGTGTTAATTGCTTCATACATTATTATTGTGTGTTGCTGGGTTTTTATAAAGATAGTTTAGAGTATTTTGAATTAGTTTCAGAATGTAAGATTTTCATTTTATAAAATAAAATTTTGTCTTAAATCAAAGTGGAGAGGGTAGTTCATTTTGTTTTTTATAGCTATTTAATTGAGGTAGAGTTTATCAAGTGCATGGTAAGACTATGGCAAAGGATAGTAGTAGTAAAATCAATGTAGCTAATCATCTAACGACTTCACATGACATTCTTAGGTGATTTTTTGATACTTGAAAAGTTTAATTAATACATTAAAAAAAATGAAAATATTGAAGAAAGATTATATTGTACATATCCGTTATGGAATGAAGTTCTCAGAGAAAAAATAATTCACTTAATTTCATCAAGTAGTTTCTTTTTTTACAGCGAAAAAACAATGTGCTATGATACCAAGCAAAAGGTTCAATTTTTAGGAAGAAAAGTTAGTATTAAAGATGGGGAGGGAGTGTCGGCTCTTTAAACTGAGTTATCTCCCTGTGGCGTGTTCCAAAAATCCAAACAAAAATTTTAAAAATTCAAAGATATCTACCTTCAACGTGCTTTTCAGCTGTATAAAAAAATCTAGTCGATCAAATTAAGTGAAAAAAAATTTTTTTTTTCGGAGATCTTCAGTTCAAAACGGATACGTACAATATAACTTTTTTGATATTTTCATTTTTTAATGCCTTAATTAAACTGTACAAGTACTGATTTTTTTTTTATTCTTTCTCCAGCTTTTTGCATGTTTGTTTATCACTGTAAGATGACTTGACGAAGTATCAAAAGTGCTCACGATACTTATAAAAAACTTAATTATTTTTGATTTTGACAAAAAACAAAAATGTGTAATCAAATAAAAGAATTCTTTAATGTTTAATAATGCTTGCTTAAATGAAAAAATTTCTACCTAAATACACACAACATATATATAATACTAACATGCCGCCTAGTGTTGCCTGATCATAAAATACGCTTAAATATGATATTTTAATTTATCAGAGACAATTCTTTATCAATTATTATATTGTACCCAATATATATAGTAGTAATTTCAAAAATTAAAAAAAATTACATTGGTGCAATCAATTAGAATCGAAACCAAAACATTTAGCTCTCCAGCAGTATTCATTAAAGACAGATAAATATTAAAACTTTTAAAGTAATACAGTTTAACATAAGAATGTATATTTGCACTTTAAGTTGACTTACTCTTGCCAAGTTTCCATTTTTGAACACTTAGAAATTATTTTTACCAGCTAAAAACGAAATTGAAATTTGTTTCGTGGGTCTGACTCTCCTGTATATCAAGTCTATAGATTAAAAATTGACAGTTCGGTAAAGACCGTTTTGTGCACAATATCACATATCAGTAACAAGTTGTAACGTTACATATCTAAAACAATATTTAAGGCTCCCAAAATTTATATTAGAAAAATAAAAAAATATAAATTTATAATTTAAAATATTGCAGCATTAAGAATTTTAATAATGTTAAATTGAATTTTTTAAAAACAATTTTTAATGCTGCAATATTTTAAGTTATAAATCTATTATATTTCTTACTAGAATATCTTGTCTTTTTCAGCTTTAACAACTTGCCTTTTTACTTTTCTAAGCTTAATCTTGACCATATTACCTTTTCATGCTCGTATTTTTCTATGTAATATAATACAAAGGACTTGAAGGAAGCATTTTGAATCCAATTTGCATTTTTTAAACAGTTCATAATAAATTAATGTTTCGTGTTTGTTATTATTCATTTTTTTTTTTTTTTTTGCTATAAGGATTTTTCATTATTATAATTCCTTATTTGAATTTGATGGATTAATAAATATTGTAATTTTTTCAATTTTATTTTCATATTTTTTAATTGCTATATCTAGTATATTGAGCTTTTTATTATCTTGATAAATTCCAAATTTAAAGAAAATACGGTAATCTCCAAAAATACCGTTAGGGCTTACAACATGGCCGCCAGAAGAGTCACGTGATCCGGTTGATCCAAAACATGAATCGTGCAAATGGAAAACGCAGCCTTGAAGGCAAACTTTGACAAACAAAAGTATTTTATTCAGAACAAACAAGTGGTCGACTCGACCACTTGTTTGTTCTGAATAAAATACTTTTTATAAACACTGTTTTAACTAAAAACAACCTAAGATTGTTTCTCAAAGTTTGCCTATTTTTATAACAACATTATATCAACAAAAAATTAAATACAAACAAATTGTGATTGTTTGTCAAAGTTTGCCTTCAAGGCTGCGTTTTCCATTTGCACGATTCATGTTTTGGATCAACCGGATCACGTGACTCTTCTGGCGGCCATGTTGTAAGCCCTAACGGTATTTTTGGAGATTACCGAAAATACTTATATTCATCTTTACAATTCTATTTATATAGAAAATAAAAGCAGTTGGGGGGACGATTGGGCTGGTTCTTTATTACAAGTTAACTATGTCCCGAACACTAGCTAACCAGGCACAGCGAACCAAGGCTGCCTCCATTATGAAAGCAAGCTATTCACGGTTCCAGCAACGAACCTCCTAATGGTGAGGTTCCAGAGTCAATTCAGCATCTTGATTCACTGTCCTGATTTTGAGTTGGTCACCGCAATCTTTCTTTCAGCTTGTTGGTAGTAGTGTTGGATTGATGACTTCATTCATGAAGTAACCTGTGTGTCGTCAAAGGGTGTAGTTAAACCAACGATGGGCAAGTTACCTATATAAAGTGGAGGTATTCGACCATCACTGTCTATGCCACATCCTCAGTGCCCACTGGCAACAGTTCATCCCCAACAGTACAATTCGCACGCTTCTAAAAATCTGTTCTTGATTGTTCTTGTCAAGGTCTTATGTCTGTTCTGATACTACACTTCACTTTTTTGGTCTTGGTTGATGGACGATAAATCCATCATGACTGAGACAATTTTAATTTTTGTTCCTCCCCCCCCCCACATTAAAAACCAACCTTGGTGTCTAACTCTGCCCTCGTGGGGAGGCAAGTAAACAGGAACATACTTGTATCACACATACAGTGAAATAGGGAGGATTACATTGTGAATTAGCTTTCCCGGGAACGCATGTCCAAACCATCCAAGTCGTTGCTGCAATGGGAAAAATGGTAGAGACTTAAGATCGAGGTGTTGGGACACAGTCAGCTTGCTGGCAATACAAGATGCAACCATTGTCAAAGACTTTCAAGACAGTGGCGATGTGGGTGTATTGTATTTGGTGGGTATCAATGAATTTATATCTACTAAAAATGGCGTGTCAACATTTGGAAAAGAAAATTTGTCCCTTGAACAGACATGTTTTCATTTGAATTTTCATCTTTAAAAACACTGTGTAATTAACTCAATTATTAACAACAGCATCCGTCTTTGTGAAACCTCCAAAGAGATTAACATTAAAAACGCATGACTGTCTCCACTTTTTTCACCTTTGATGGATTTTTTTTCACTTGATTGTAAGCATAGAACTGAAAATAGAGTGTGGATAACAATGTTACTTCGGCACATGAGCAATCGCCATTCCTCTATGTATTCCATATTCTGGGCAAACTTTCCCAGACTTCGTATGCAACCACTGAGCCTTTTTGTTCTGGGTGTCCAGGGGTTGGAGGAGTTAAAAAAATAATTTTGCAGGTATGATGAATAGCTACAACAAACAAAGATGCAGAGGCATGCTGATTGAACAATTCTTCATCTTTTATGATGTCATAAAGAATCTTTTCTCCCAAGTCTCCCCCCCACCACTTTAATGGATGACATCACAAAATGATGGCATTAACCATTTATGAATTTTTAGCATTTTTTTTTGTTTTGTTTTTTTTTTTTTTTTACAGTTTTAGTGGATGACGTCATTCATTATGCATGAAGACAAACAAAATCTAGAGTTTTAGGATTATAGAGATTAGAAAAACCAATTTTTGTCCATCTGGACAGTTTTTTTTTTAGTAAATTAATAATAACAATAAATAGAAAAGAAGTTTACTTACATCCCAATTTTTAGAATCTCCAATCATGTCCAGCCTCTCTTTGGTTTGACCATTAATCCCACAAACGTAAAACTGCCAAGATAAACAAATGTTGAAATGAGGATGGGCAGGGGGTTCAAAATTATTAATGAGTTTGGGTTTCAGAAACAGCCATGCGTATGTGTATGTGTATGTGCATGTGGGGGTTACAGCTAAAATTGAACAAAAATAAAACTCATTTTTATAAATATACTAGCGTGGATGCCCAGCATTGCCCGGGTGTTTAGAAGTGTTAAAGAAAAATAAGTTTTGGTAGGCAGGTAGGCTTGAACCCGAAGCCTTGAGGAAAATAGCCTGATAACTTACCATAACACTACGAGGGCAGAGAAATAAGAATGGTTGAAATTAAACGATTAAAAAGTTAAGTGACAGGTACATAAATTTAATGAGGTCAAACATCACGCAATAAGGGAATGACATCACGCACTTAACTTTGGCTACAAGCCAGTTTCTTCAAGATGTTTGGGAAAACCAGCTCCCCATAAAAAGGGGAGTGTCCAAATGAATAGCAATTGTCGGATATGACGGGTTTTTGAACAAATAAGGAAGCATTTCACTGTTACATAACGATATACGTTTATTAAGAAGACACGCACACACACATAACTACAATTCAACCATAATTGATAAGAGTTAAAAGTCCAAATATGATAACTTGAACGAACGGGAATGATGCTCATCTCGCCATTTTCAAAGTCGCTCTGTTTTCCCTCCACTTCTGACTGTTGAAATCGCGAGAATTTAAAGTTTAGGACTTCGGACAAAGGGAGGCGACTTCGCCGAAAGTAAAGATTTACTTCCATTTGCATTATACTTTTATTTCATCCCAACAGATTATATCTCTTAGTCATGTCTGGTTCAGGGTTGTGCAAAAGGTGTACCTCTGCATTCCATGTGGCACAGTGAGAACACCTTGCCCAAGGGTGTCAGAACCCAGAGTAGTTAAGAACTGTGTGACTAATTACTCGTAAGCAAAGAATTTTATATGATCAACTAAGATATTTGTATTTGTTTGGGGGTTTTTTTTTACGGCATATCAGTCTTTTAATTATCTGATGCCAAATACGGTCGTTTGGTAAAAGATTTTATGCATCAATTCTTTATATATCTTCAAATATTTATTTTGTTTGGTTGGTTTGTTTTCGATAAAATAAATTGTCTTTTGCAAAAACACAAAAAATAAATTGCCTTTTGCAAAAACACAAAAAATAGTCTTTTGCAAAAACACAAAAAATAGTCTTTTGCAAAAACACAAAAAATAGTCTTTTGCAAAAACACAAAAAATAGTCTTTTGCAAAAACACAAAAAATAGTCTTTTGCAAAAACACAATAAATTGTCTTTTGCAAAAACACAATAAATTGTCTTTTGCAAAAACACAATAAATTGTCTTTTGCAAAAACACAATAAATTGTCTTTTGCAAAAACACAATAAATTGTCTTTTGCAAAAACACAATAAATTGTCTTTTGCAAAAACACAATAAATTGTCTTTTGCAAAAACACAATAAATTGTCTTTTGCAAAAACACAATAAATTGTCTTTTGCAAAAACACAATAAATTGTCTTTTGCAAAAACACAAAAAATAAATTGTCTTTTGCAAAAACACAAAAAATAAATTGTCTTTTGCAAAAACACAAAAAATAAATTGTCTTTTGCAAAAACACAAAAAATAAATTGTCTTTTGCAAAAACACAAAAAATAGTCTTTTGCAAAAACACAAAAAATAGTCTTTTGCAAAAACACAAAAAATAGTCTTTTGCAAAAACACAAAAAATAGTCTTTTGCAAAAACACAAAAAATAGTCTTTTGCAAAAACACAAAAAATAGTCTTTTGCAAAAACACAATAAATTGTCTTTTGCAAAAACACAATAAATTGTCTTTTGCAAAAACACAATAAATTGTCTTTTGCAAAAACACAATAAATTGTCTTTTGCAAAAACACAATAAATTGTCTTTTGCAAAAACACAATAAATTGTCTTTTGCAAAAACACAATAAATTGTCTTTTGCAAAAACACAATAAATTGTCTTTTGCAAAAACACAATAAATTGTCTTTTGCAAAAACACAATAAATTGTCTTTTGCAAAAACACAATAAATTGTCTTTTGCAAAAACACAAAAAATAAATTGTCTTTTGCAAAAACACAAAAAATAAATTGTCTTTTGCAAAAACACAAAAAATAAATTGTCTTTTGCAAAAACACAAAAAATAAATTGTCTTTTGCAAAAACACAAAAAATAAATTGTCTTTTGCAAAAACACAAAAAATAAATTGTCTTTTGCAAAAACACAAAAAATAAATTGTCTTTTGCAAAAACACAAAAAATAAATTGTCTTTTGCAAAAACACAAAAAATAAATTGTCTTTTGCAAAAACACAAAAAATAAATTGTCTTTTGCAAAAACACAAAAAATAAATTGTCTTTTGCAAAAACACAAAAAATAAATTGTCTTTTGCAAAAACACAAAAAATAAATTGTCTTTTGCAAAAACACAAAAAATAAATTGTCTTTTGCAAAAACACAAAAAATAAATTGTCTTTTGCAAAAACACAAAAAATAAATTGTCTTTTGCAAAAACACAAAAAATAAATTGTCTTTTGCAAAAACACAAAAAATAAATTGTCTTTTGCAAAAACACAAAAAATAAATTGTCTTTTGCAAAAACACAAAAAATAAATTGTCTTTTGCAAAAACACAAAAAATAAATTGTCTTTTGCAAAAACACAAAAAATAAATTGTCTTTTGCAAAAACACAAAAAATAAATTGTCTTTTGCAAAAACAGATAAAAAATCAATAACATAAGTTTGGTGCATTTTAGGTCAGGAAGCCAGTTTTCTGACAGTGCAATGTGCCAACAACAGTTATTTCACTAGCGTTGGCTTGATTTAGAAGCAGGTTGGAATAGGGCATCTTTCCTAATGGTCACTGGTGGGTTTTATGCTAGTTTTTAATGAAACATTCTTAATTGGTGTTGTTTAAAAATCAAATATGGTTTAATTTTAAAATCTTTACTGACTAAATGGCAATCATGATTTCATTTCCTTATTCATTTCAGACAGTGACGTTTGAACCGGATAACCATTGCTAGTCACTCAAATCTGCAACCAATAATCTACAAAGCACAAAGTTCAAGAAAAACAGATTAATAAAAAATCTATCTGTAAATGCTCCTGTAATTATTTCATGCATGCCATTTATGCTTAGAAAAAAAAAAAAATGCAAACTTTTGACTGAACGTTCGTAGGCACATTCTTAACTACTGCATCGATACAAACTCAAGCAATAACCTGAACATTGACTCGACCTGTAATGTCAATACATACTCTAACAATAAGTTAGATACTGACTCAATTAATAGTGCCAATATGCATTCAAACCCTAACGTCAACACGGATTCAACTAGTAACGTCAACACAAGCTCAAATAATAACATCAACACGGACTAAGAAGGACATACAAAGTCACTAACGAATGACTTCAGTCTCGTCCTTATATCGCTTCTGAGTGTGTTTATTGTTGTATCTCAAGAGGTATCTGGTGGCACACGGTTTTCAAGCACTTTCACCCCTCCCCCTCCATTTTGTTATCGTCAAGCAAAGTAGTCTCCCTACACTTGCTACAGGCTTGTTTGACTAAAATCAAATTAAAAAAAAATGATCCAATACAGAATGTTCTTAAAATATATTTTTTTTTAATTTCAACTAGTGGGACCTGTGGAAATTCCACAGTGGGCTCTTTCTTTGTAAATGTTCAGCGTAACTGGAGACGCCGTGATCTTATTGTAGCTCTTTTGTTAAAACTGCAAAAGTATGTATCTAAGCTAGCAGGGACGTCCGGCATAGCCCGATCATAAAATACACTTAAATATATGTTAATTTAAGCAAATTTCATATATACTATTATAGAGTCAATTTTCTATCAATTCTTATATAGTTGTGATTGTGAGTTCAAAAAATAAAAAAATATATCCATATGACTTGGGTGCATCAGCTTGAATCAAAACAGAAACCAAAACTTCTGAAGAAAAAAAAAAACATATGTAGATATAACTTGAGTGCCATCAGCTATAATCGAAACCAAAACCAAAACTTTGGAAGAATTCTTGGTAAAATTATTTATTACAAGAAATGGAAGGTCATAAATTAAACGACAATCATTTGGAAGAAAAAAGATGTAAGTGTAACGCACAAAATAACACACGCTATTGTATTAATATATAGATGAATCTTAATATAACACACAAAATAACACACGCTATCATATTAATATATAGATGAATCTTAATATAACACACAAAATAACACACGCTATCATATTAATATATAGATGAATCTTAAGAGTAAATAAGAAAACTTTTGAGGAATATTCTGTATTGTTTTTTTTTTTTCAATGATGTTTGATTTTAGTCAAACAGACTCGCAGCAGACATCGGGGAGGCCTTTGCTTGATGATAATCCACCATTCTATTATATGAAGAAGTAAATTTTACCTGAAGAGGATTTTCTGCACGTCTGTTAGCTGAATAGCAGGATTGCAGCTGTTTCACCAATTTCATCACATCCTAACAGAAATAAAACATTAGAAATGTTATCAAACTTTCTTTTTTGTTTTTTTTTAAAATCATCGTTTACACATTGAAAAAAAAAAAAAAAAAAAAAAAAAAAAAAAAAAACCATCTAAATGAGTAATTAAAGTCTTTTTTTGGTCCCCCGAGAAAAGGAGGGTGAACCTGTAAATTCACCCTCGTCCGTTTTTTTTTTGGTTTTTTTTTTACTACATAGGAATCACCACTTATCAAGGCCTGAAGGCCACTCGAGAATAAGGTTTAATGAGTATACATTAGTCAATATGATTATAGCGTAGTAAACCTAAGTAGTGGAAATTTTGTAAATTAGATTACTTGAGGAACGATTGATCAAGAACTGTTTTACATTGGACTTGAAGACAATCAGATTGTAGTCAGCTGGAAAGCAGACAATCGAAAGAGAGTTCCACAGGCGTGCAGTTCTAAGAAAGAAGCTTTGTTCATGGAATCTACATTTAGGTTTAGGCACAGATAAAGAGTGTGGGAAATCTTTGGTGCTTGTATCATCAAGTGAAAGATTGTTTCAGCAATCTGTCCCACTAAAATCGCCCATTTTTCAATCAAATCGATTGATTTCTTGGAGTCACCGCGGTGCACTGGAAGGAAACTTCACATGCCTCCCTGCAGTGAACTAGTGCATAATGAATTATAGTCTACATTGCACTATAAAAAAAAACTTACTGTTGATATTATAGAATTATTTTAATCACTTAAATTAAAGCTAAAAATGCAAAAGTCAATCATAGATCAGTTGTGCTCTAAACATAAACATTCATTTCAAACGCTTCCCTATCATATTTAAGAACCTACCGTTGATTTTATACGTCAGGTCCGTCTGCTGGATTTTTTTTTTGATTATCAATTTTTGATACAAAACCTTTATAAGAACACTCCCAAACACAAAGAACATTTGTGTGAAATTAAAAAAAAAAAATTGTCCCAGCTGTTTTGGAATACATAAGAAACGAACTCACAAGTACACACAAAGTGCATTTTATAGATAGATAGATAGATCCAGTAATATCATACAAATTAAATTTCCGTTCGTCTGTCCACACTTTTCTCAATAACTACACCTTGGAATTTTTTTGAATTTTGTACAAACATTAAACATGATATGATTAAAAAGTAACAGAATGGATTTTCCAGGAAAACTTCAGTTGCTCCCCTGGGAGGCCGGCGGGGGTGGGGGGCTTTTTGAGTTAAATGGCTAAAATTGACACTTTTGTGCTTATTAAAAATAATTGATGCCTTGGATTTTTATAAAACTTTCTGAAAAGTTGTAACTGATTTCTATATAATTTTGTTTGTCTATACTTCACGATAACTCTTGGGTGTACCCCAGCGGGTTCTTTTAGGGCTAATAAAAACACTCCATCTTTGTTAGTATTTTACTATATTTGTCCAAAATTTCTGTGTATGTCTATTTAGCAATTTTGCATGGTACTGAACCTCAAATTTAAATATGTTAAGGTCCTAGGGATTTGGGGGTTGAATAGGGGGGGGGGGGGAATGATGGACTTGGTCATTTCTTTTTTTGCATGGTGCAGAACTCAAATTTACATGTGTTACACCATCTGTTCATTTTCACCAGGATTTGATGTCCCCTTGGGACTTTGGGGCTAAATGGGGAGGGGGGGGGGAATGCTGAACTTAGTCATTTTTTTTTATACCTCGTTCACTGTGCACTCACGGGGGACCATGTATGCTTCACTTGCTTCATTTACTATCGCTGTCTTTGTAAGTGCCTTTGTAGATGCCTAGGGAAAGGCAAAGACTAAGGTAGTGAACCCCAACAAAGAATCTGGTTTTGTAGTCCCAATACGCATATGGTGAAGCTCTCCAAAACCTTTCCGGTAACTCCTGCAGCTGCGCTGGCTCAGACCATATTTGCTTGCCTTTCCGTTAGACTTTGTAATTCCGAGAGGGGGACCCTGGTAACTGGCCAAACCTGTATCAGAACTAATTCCAGCTTCGAACTGTATAGCAACAGCAGATGCTGCGGTGCACCAGACTAGATGCAAAATGCCATCATCTTATTAGACAGAAGGTTGATATCAACAACTTTGTAATGAAATGAGAGGTTTAAATGAAGAGTAAACTTGGATGGTATGGCAATGTTAAAAAGAATGGTCGAGAGTCAAACAACTGAGATAGCAGGGTCAGCCCAACAAAATCATGAGAGAAATAGTTAAGGATGGATTCATAAATAAAGACTTCGTCAGAGATAAGTTAGTGTGGAAACCGATTTCTACAAAATGTTAAATACACACCAGCATGTAAAACGGAAATTCCATGCTGAATCATTCAAGCCTGAAACCCCATCTCCAAATTTTATTTTAACACTATGTCATCTTTAATTGAATTTTTTTTTTTTTATAAGGGAGTCACCACTTATTAAGGCCCGAAAGCCACTTGAGGATAAAGGTTGATGACTAAGGTGATAGTGTAATAATCAATAATGGTGTAAGTTGGGTAGAATTTGATGATTTAAGGGGACAGTTCAACAAGAACTTGTTTACATTGGACTTGAAGGCTACGATATTGTAGTTGGCTGAGGCAGACCAGCAGAACAGTGTTCCACAGGTAGGCAGTTCTAAGAAAGAAGCTTTGTTCATAGAATCCGAGTTTAGATTTAAGCACAGATAGGGAGTAAGGGAAATGGTTGATAGTGGTTGTAGCTAGTCAAGTGTTTTTTGGGGTGTTTTTTAGAAATTCCGGTAAGGGGGGGGGTCATAAATTAGAGCTTAGACAAGCACTTGTCATGAAGTAAATTAGACCAAATCTTTTTTTTTTTTTTTTTTTTTTTTTTTTTGAGTCAGACAGTGCCTAAAATCTGATTATGGTCGTTTACAAAAACAGCAGGTTGAAGCCAAAACTTAAAATTGCTTTGAAAACTTTTAGTGGTAATTTATTACAAAGGAGGCCATAAATTGAAATATCTACCATTTTGCATAATATCTAATGACCTGGACAATGACATTTTCTTTGAATATCAAACCTCAGGTAAATGTTGTTGAATTGATCAAGGAGACTCTTCCCCATGTCAAAACAGTGGAATCTTTCAATGATATGTGTGCTAAGTAACACAAAAATTATAACATTTTTTTTTTTTTAACTTCTGCCACAATAAAACAGACTTCCATATTGATGGAATCTGATCATTCTTTGCTAGCAGCCATAGTAAATCTCCATGGTGGCACCATGAAAAGGACTATTTGTAGGACTAGTTTGCAAAGACTCATAGACAATCAACTTCTGACATTCAAGGCCGTTAAATCCATCTGGAAAACTAATTTCACCAGCTATAATCCATAATGGTCATTGAGAAAAGAGAGATGATGCCAGTAAAGGAGAATCTGAGTTTGAGATATGCTAACAAAGTATTGAGTATTGTCTTTGGCACAAGCTGCCATCATAGAGTGCCTAAATCTGAACACATTATTGAAGGCAAGCAACTCAGTACCTACACAGTCTGCTTTTACAGGTCTATAGATAAAAAATATGTTGAGTAAATAGGTTGAGAAGTGTCCACACACACATTCTCACTCTTATAGATATATAGATCAGTCATCTGTGTCTTTAGTAACTTATACAGTGACAAATGTTCACTATACAGGGCTCTACATTGCAAGTCAGGTACGTCCAAGGATGGAGTACTGTTGCCACATCTGGGCAGGAGCTGCTAGAAAGGACTTATCCTGCCTTGATAGAGTTCAAAATAGATTTTGTAGCCTCATAGGGGATGTCCTTTTCTCTTCCCTGCAACCTCTTTCTCATAGAAGAAATGTTGTGAGTTTGTCTCTGCTTTATCGTTATTTCCATGGCAAGTGCTCGGCTGAGCTTCAATCTATGGTCCCCCCCCCTCGCCAGACTTTCACAAGAAACACCTGTCTAGCAGAAAACACTATCACTAATTTCCCCCACTCTTTATCTGTGCCTAAACCTAAATGTAGACTCCATGAACAAAGCTGCTTTCTTAGAACTGCACGCCTATGGAATTGTCTTCCGTTTTCCTGCTTTCCAGCTGACTACGATATGGTTGTCTCCATATCTAACGTAAACAAGTTTTTGATGAACTGTTCCATGTGAGTTAACAAATTTACCGAATTTCCATTATTAATGATTACAATATTGTCCAATTTCTATTGTACACTCTTTAACCCTTATCCTCGAGTGGCCTCTTGGCCTTGATAAGTGGTGATGCCTGTGTAAAAAGAAAAAAAAAAGTGCAACACTACCATTTGCAAGTGATTTTTCACAGCAGTGATTAGAAATAATGAACGCTTATCTTTTGGCGATTGTATTTCTTTCACCGACAATCTTCCAAAACTTATTACTGAGTGAAAAATCTTTTCAACTTTTTTTTTTTTTTTTTTTTTTTTTAAAGAAAACGAACAAAGTCAAATTATTTAAACAATAAAAGTTTATAGAAGAATATACTTTTTTTTTTTTTTTAACAAAGGCTGTTTAAAAAAAACATCTGAAGAAATTCGAATGTTTATACCTTCAAGTATCAACATAAAATTTGATGTATATTTAGAATTACACTTATTTAAAAATATACAGAAAAAAAACTTTATTATGTACATAATCGTCACAGAACGAAAATGTCATATTCCAAAAATCATGTGGGTTTGGCTAGTAACTTTTCTATTTGGCAGTCATGCACTTGACATACTTAGACTATTCCCAGTAGCATTTGTTTTAGAATCAACAACTTATGGTTGCTTGCACTTCTATGGCAAATGCAAGTGAAGATCCAAGAAGCATCAGCATCAGCATCCAGTGGCTTCAAAACTGCTAAATTGGAAAAATTCCCTGAAACAGTCCCGAGACATACCCAAGAGTTATCGTGAAATATAGACAAACATAATAGACGCACTGAGACTAAAGCTGCTTTCAGGACTGCCAGCAACCACTGTAAAAGAGTAATAAAAAATGCAAGAGAGCTATATGCCCAGTCTGTTAAATCCAAGGTAGCTGATCAGCGGCTTGGTTCCCACCAGTTTTGGCAAATAACAAATAGGATCCTGAACAGAAGTGTGCGTTCTATCCCAACCATTATCAATGGACCAGAGGTCATCTCGTCAGCGTCAGACAAGGCCAAACTATTTGCAAAGAACTTTGCAGCTAATTCTACCCTATGCGACGAAGGCCATCAACTCCCCATATTTCCTCCTATAACACAGAACAAGCTAGGTAACATACAAATATCCGTGCATGAGGTCGCCAAGCTAATCAAGAACCTAGATTCCAGTAAAGCAACTGGCCCTGATGGCATCCCAATTATAGTGTTAAAAAAAGCTTCAACCAGAACTTGCTCCCATACTTACGAAACTATTTAGGCGCTGCCTTAAGGAGAAGTGCTTTCCGACTCCCTGGAAGACCTACTCAGTTTGCCCTGTATTTAAGAATTCAGGTGATAAGTCATCTCCCTCTCAGTACAGACCAATAAGTCTCCTGTGTGTTATGAGTAAGTTGCTGGAATCCATATTAAATAGAGAAATAGTCAACCACCTCAGCAGGAATAACCTTCTTAGTGACACACAATATGGTTTCCGCTCTGCAAGATCTACCGCAGATGTGCTGATGGTTATATCCCACAGGATTAGTGAATCTCTTGACAAAGGCTTCCTTTCTAGGGCAATTGCTCTTGACATATCAAAGGCCTTCGACAAGGTATGGCATAAGGGTCTACTTCACAAGATTTCCAGCTACGGTATAACTGGAAATGTTTTCTCAATCATTAAATCATTTCTCTCCGATAGGTTCATAAGAGTAGTGGTAGATGGACAAAAATCGGAGGCCTGCAATATAAATGCTGGAGTCCTTCAGGGGTCAATCCTAGGCCCAACTCTCTTCCTGATCTACATCAATGACCTCCCTAAACACATACTTAAATCATTCGTTGACATCTATGCTGATTATACAACCATCTCCGGCAACACATCAAAGGCTGTAAATGACAAAGTTCTGATTCTCTCTCCTCTGATCTCGAGCGCGTGGTTCAGTGGGGGAAGATGTGGCTGGTTACCTTTAATGCATCCAAAACCAAACTCCTATCTTTACATCATCAACGCTCTGATCCCCATCTGGCATCAATTGTGATGGATGGCTCTCGTCTGGGTGAGGCCCCATGTTTTGACAAGCTCCTGGGTTTGACCTTTACTCCTGATCTGAAATGGAACACGTACATCAAGTCTGTTGCCAAGGTCGCTGGAAAGATGGTGGGATCTTTCTACCGCTCCAGAAGATATCTCACTACTGATGCAATTCTCTATCTATATAAAAGCCAAGTACGTCCAAGGATGGAATACTGTTGCCATATCTGGGCAGGAGCTGCTAAAAACAGCCTATCCTGCCTTGACAGAGTACAAAATAGACTTCGTGGCTTAGTGGGGGATGCCCTTTTCTCTACCCTGCAACCTCTCTCCCACAGAAGAGACGTTGCGAGCCTATCCTTGTTTTATCGTTATTTCCATGGCAGATGCTCGTCTGAACTCCAATCTCTGGTCCCCCCTCGTCAATCTTTCACGAAAAATACCCGTCTAGCTGAATCCACTGTGAAAAATTTCCCCCACTCTATATCTGTGCCTAAATCAAAACGCGGATTCCATGAACAAAGCTTCTCTCTTAGAACTGCACGCCTGTGGAACTGTTCCGTCTGCCTGCTTCCCACCGGACTACAACTTGGATGTCTTCAAGTCCAAAATTAACAAATTCCTAATGAACCGCCCCCTTAAGTAAACACTTCATCAAATCTCCACACTAACGTAATGTACTTGCAATAACCCTTATCCCTGAGTGGCTTCCGGGCCTTGATAAGTGGTGATCACTGTGTAAAAAAAAAAATTAAAAAAAAAAAATTAAAAATTTATTATCATATTTATAATTATATTTATAAATATAATAATACTTATAATTATAAAAGTTAATTACAATTTTTCAGAAAGTTTTATAAAAAAATCCAAAGCATCAATTTTTTTAATAAGCACAAAAGTGTCAATTTTAGCCATTTTAACCAGAAAGGCACCCCTGGGGAGGGGGATGGGCACAGTTTTCCACGGAAAATCTGTTCTGTCACTTTTTCACTCATATCATGTTTAATGTTTGTGCAAAATTTCAAAAAATTTCAAGGAATAGTTATTGAGAAAAGTGCAGACAGACTAACAGACAAGGGTGGAATTACAGATCTACCCTTCTTTTGTCGGGGGACTAAAAACCATATATATATTCAATAGTTTTGTTGATAAAACAAGTTTTTATTTTTATAAATTGAAGTGAAAATTGGCTGGAAATTTTAGCTGTCTTTACTAAGTATTCAGGAAGACCAGACGTTGCCTGGGACGAAATGAAGATCAACAAATATTCCACTTTCAATACTTTATCAAAATCGGTGAAATTGTCCAGTTTCCAATCAAATCAATTGATTTCCTGCTACCTACAAAAAGACAATAGTCGAGAAGTATTTTCCATTTATTTTTGATTCTCTTTTCCTCTTTACTACTTCTTCACTCATTTTTTGTTTCCTGTTTAAAACACAGCAGAAAAATTCGCAGTTTTCATTCCTTAGATCTTTCTTTCATATTGTATATCGTAGTTTTCTCAGCTGCAGTGATTTTGTAATAAAAAAAAAAAAAAAAAAAAAAATGCAAATGCAAGAATATAGTCATTTTTCTTAAAACAGTAATTGTAAGAAAAATTTTTTTCAACTGTTAGTAAAATAGATTTATCTCCCTTAGACCAATAAATTAAGATTCTGAATTGCTACAAACGAAGACTAAAAATAAAAGAAACTTGATGAGTTTATCAACAATTATGGCTAAGAAAAAAAAATACTTGCTATTAATCTAGCTTTAAATGTTCTTTTTAGATGTATAACTTATGTTACATTATTTTTTAAAAAAAATCTATTGTAATTTAAAAAAATAGTTTTCATTCAAATTATCTCCCTTGAAAATTTCGCCATTGTATCACACTAAGTTTATAAACAGCTGTAATTTAAAAAGGAAAATTTTAATTTAAATTACCTCTCTTAAAATTAATGAATATAATATAGTAAAAAGATTTTGGTAATTTATTCTTAAATCACTTTATCAACAAAACACACACACACACACATATATATATATATATGTGTATGTATGTATGTATATGTATGTATATTTATTATTTTTTAAAACTAATCTACGTACATGCCTGTTTATAATGAATTAATCTTTTTGGCCAATTTTTCGATATTTGTCATTCGAGAGATTGATCTTTCTAACAATACCAATTTTGCCAGTGTTTGTTGCGTGTGCCGAAAGTTTTTGGCAGACATACAAACACACTAACACATTTTGCCTTTTATACAAAAGATGTTTGTATGTGCAACACAACGCAAATGAGCACATGGGAAACTAGCAGCAGCTATAGGATAGCTAGTTTTTGAAGATATTAGCAGCAGTAGCCAAAAAAGCACATATGCAAATCAGGAAGTGTGCGCAGGCTTGCATGATAAGATAAAAGGGCAGCACGTAGTCAAGGAGAAGCAAAGTGCGCACCAAGGAAGATGAACGTGTAAAGTGCAAACAAACGAATCGGAGTGAATTACTTACTGGATCTAATCCCTTCTTTGTTGGGGGACAAAAAGAAAAGAAAAAAAAAACATTAAAAAAAAAAAAAAAAACTGTAAATTATCTTTCTCTTTCCTCTCTCGCTGACAACTTTTCTTGAACTTTTTGCATCGATATGACAATTTTTGCTCAGTGAATTTGATTAAAAAATAAGTGCATTACTCAGTAACTTGAATATCTTTTCTTGTTTTATTTTTCTTCCTTTTTTTTTGTTACATCTATAATTAGTTTTGAATAAATAAAATTTATATTAATTATTTAATGGTGTCGTCTTTGATATTTTTGCAGGTGTTCATTGTTCAACATTTTTTTTTATCCGTGTCTTGAGAATAGGATGACCCATCCCCATGTTTCAGTGTTATTTTTGCCATGGATCACAGGAATTTACTTATTTACTTTATCAATTTGTCTTGTAACAAAGCATACGCACATATATACTAGCAGGTCACACGTAAAATTTATATTTATTATAAACAGAAATACTGTAGGTATTAAATGCAATGTTAAATTCCTTAAAACGTAAAAGTAAAAAAAAAAATGAAGTAAAAAAGAAAACAAATGGAAAGAAACTGAAACATGTGCATACAAGTATTATGTTTTTTTTTTTCCAAACAGTTTACTTCTTGTAAGTAAAAAAAAAAAAAAAAAAATATTCAAGCTGAGATCGAAACCAAAACCTAAAGACAGTATGATAACCATTAGGCCAGTCTGACACGATCTTTTAAAAGTGTTTTCAAACCTACTTATTCTTAACATAAGTAATCTGTCATGTGAACGATTCACATATGCGCATTAGTGAAACAGTTGACAAACAGATAAAAAGCCAATGATCCCCAAGTACCAATTTTTCAACTCTGACCGCTTAGTAGCCCTTTATTCTGGATGAAAAGCAATTAAAAAGTTTTCCACGTATCTGAATATCCTATATACCAAATTCAAGCCTGTAGATCAAGAATTTGTTGAGTACATAAGTTGAAAAATGTCCTCACACACATTCTCACTTATACAGATTATAATTTGTTTTTAAATCAATATAATGCATTTTTCCTGTCTTCTTGTTTTTACTCAAAATATGCAGATATGTATGAATATAATTTAGTATAAAAAAAAAAAAAAAAAAAAAAAAAAAAAAAAAAAAACATTTAAATCATAAAATTTGCAAGTTTTAATATTCAAGAAGTTTCTAGAATCCTGTTACTATTTTTTGTTTTATAAAAATCATACAATAGATATATGGATGTTCGTTCGTTGGAACATCAATGAACAATCTGGTCATCCTGAGGGGATGATGGATAACATTCCAAATTATGAAGCAAAACTTGTATAATCCCAAACCAACCCTCTCCCGAGTCAACACTGCTTGATTCCAGTGGAAAGGAGAAGTTCAGGATGACTGGAAACGATGAGCACATACAGCACTTGATATTCTCAAATGGTCACTCAATTTAGTATTGACCAGGCTCAACTATGCTTAACTTTAGTGAGCTAACGGGAACTGATATGTCAGCGTGGTCATGGCATACATGTATAGATGTGTATATGTAATATGAATCTTAAATACAGGCTTAGATTTGATGACTAGAGTTAGGACAACAGCATATTCTTTTCATGGTTTTGACTCGAGTGTGTATCCGTTGATATCTTTATTACTATAGAGTGGTGGTTCTTGATTGATTAACTGCTTCTGTGTCAGATATATTCTCGAGAGTAAAAACAATGAAAAGAATATTCCAACGTCATAGCCCTACTCATGACATCAGAGGAAGATGTGTGCAAAACAAGAGACTTTGTTGGTTTGGTCACATTGAAAGGATGAGAGATCTTAGGTTAGTAGTTTGGGATCAGTTAAGGAGAAAAGCAAGTACAACATGGAAGGAAATGATAAGGATGTCTTTGAGAGAAAGAGGGATAAATAAGGACCTGGGCAAAAGCCATTCAAAACATGCCAACATGTGAAATGAACGTTAAAACCAAATATGGTGATGTTTAGGATACCTTTTCTGACATGAATTCATCAAATGAACAATCAACGACAACTCGGATCCGACACTCTGAATTCTTCATAGCGTTCAACTTGAGCGCCTTTCTGGAAGGGCCCAGACTGATGCCCTGTAAACGGGCATCTGCATAGCGTTTTTTTCTTTTGGCTCGTTCTTTCTTCCTGCAAGAAAAAGATGGGGAGAATTGAAAAGTCATTGAAACAAAATGGCAGACACAAAGGACGTGTTAATGTTAGATACAACCAAAAAATAAGTTATTTCCCTTGGATCATAGATGGGAGTTATTGCACTTGGGGGGAAAAGGAGATCAGCCATGATAGTTTGAGAGGTAAAAAAATGTGTTGCGCAACACAGACTAATCATTATGCATGTAGCTGCTTCTACCTTACCATTTAATCTGTAAGTTGTTGAATAATTCTGTTAAAAGGTTATAGTTTATCCTGTGCTCATTTCTGAGTTGGTATTAAACCGATAACATGTATTATAAACCATAACAATTATGTAAAGCAAGTACTAAATGGAAGCTGCTCATTATTTCTAAAAGCTCCTTTCTTTTTTGCTCTACACAATGTTTGCACCTTTCAAGTATTATTAGGTATTTCAAAATGAATTTTATTTTATTTATATTTAAAACTATTAACGTAGGCACATCTTTGCAAAATAAAAGATATCAAATTTATTTTGGTAGCATAAAAAGCCATAAAATTATCGCTGTTAAAAGTTTGTTGGAAATTACAAAATTTGGAATCTTGTCGGCTATTGGTACAGAAACTGATTTTTTAGGCTTCAAACAAGTGAAAAAAATCCTTTAAAATGTTGAGTTAAATAAAAATGGAAGCAATAATTATGAGATCAAGTCAGATTCTATTAAAAAAAAAAAAAAAAAAAAAAAAATAGCACAGTTCATATTCTGCATAATTACCGGCAATTGACTGGTTATCATTTGTCTTCCGAATCATTACAATATGTAATCTGTGTTGAAACAAAAAGTATAAATTGTCTAACTATAATCATTATAATTGTACCATCTTTTTTTTTTTGTCTAAATAAAATACTTTACATTCTGCATGGTTAGGTTTGATTGGACATTCTTGTGAGCTATTTAAACTTGACCAGTTCTAGTGTCATGTGATGTGGGTTTTTGGTACCAGTAGAACCAAAGATAAGACCGATAATGGATAAAATAGTAATTGTACAGTTTAATCAAGACATTAAAAAATGAAAATATCAAAAAAAAGTTATATTGTATGTATTCATTTTGGATTGAAATTCTCAAAAAAAATTTCACTTAATTTGATTAAGTAGTTTTTTGGGTTTTTTACAGTGGAAAACACATTTTTATGACAGTGTACTGAAGGTAATCAGGTTTGGATTTTTAGAACACATCACGGGGCGATAACTCGTTCTAAAGTGTCGACACCCCTCCGCCCCTCCCTATGTTAAATAATCGCTTTTTTTCATAAAAATCGAAACATGGTTACCTTTTGCTCGGTATCATAAATTGTTTTTTCGCTGTAAAAAAAAAAATAAAATAAAAATAAAATAAAAATAAAAAAATACTCCAAATTTTGGGGGGAGGACTTCATTCCATAACAGATACATACAATATAACTTTTATTTTTATATTTTCATTTTTTAATCTCTTGATTAAACTGTACAAATACTGATAAAACCAATAAAGGTATATAAACATATTAAATTTTTAGAATTATTTCTGTTATATTTCTATTAGTCTGTTCCACTTTTTCTCAGAAACTACTAGGCTGATCTGGTTGAAATTTTGTATGGATTTTGTTATAAGGTATGGTGAACCAGGTATTATGGTGTCCGTTTAATGCACAGTAATTAATAAGGATTAGTCACCACAATACCATATTTATCAGGGCTCTATGGACGAATTTATCTTTAACTGACCTTTGACAACTAAATATTTTCGTTTACTAGCCAAATAGAAAAGTTATTAGCCAAACCCACGTGATTTTTGGAATATGACATCTTCGTTCTGTGACGATTATATACATAAGTTTTTTCCTGTATTTTTTTAACAAGTGTAATTCTAAATATGCAACAAGTTTAATGTTGATACTTTAAGATATAAACATTCTAATTTCTTCAGATGTTTTTTAAACCGCCTTTGTTGAGAAAAAAAAACGAGAGTATATTGTTCTATCAAACTTTTATTGTTTAAATAATTTGACTTTCTTCGTTTTATTAAAAAAAAAAAAAAAAAATTGGAAAGATATTTTTCACTCAGTAGTGAACTTTGGAAGATTGTCAGTTAAAGAAAAACAATCGCCAAAAGATAAGTGTTTCATTATTTCTAGTCATCACTTTGAAAAGTCACTCGCAATGTAGAGCCCTGCTTACTCTAGAAGTTTTCTGGGAAACTACTGGTCCAATCTGGCTAAAATTTTGTATGTACCTTTGTTATGATAAGGTGCAATGAACTGTTATGGTAATTATTTAATACACAGTTAGGGATTAATAAGGATTAGTATTTAATTAGCACAAATTTAACCATATTAAACCATCAACTTGATATAAAGTACTCATTCTAAGTCAACATTGTTCATTTTTAATAAACTTAAAAGTTTAGGGTTTTATATTCCTGAAGTGAGACAGCCATATAATTGCAAATCCAATTTTAACATTTCTCGATGTGAAGCAAGATTTTTTGTAGATGTGACCTGTGCATAGGTTTAAACTTTTGAAATGCTAAGTTTTTGTTTGTTACAAAATTTGTTTTGTTATTTTCACTTAGCAGATTTTGTCCATTAAAAATGGCGGTTGATTTTTTTTTTTTTTTTTTTAAGGTAGTTCTTAATTTTATATTTAATAAATAGTTAAATAAAAAAAAAAAAAAAAAAAAAGCTATCGTAAATTTTAGTTTTATCATATTAAGTAATTTTGAGGTGTTATGTAAAACAAGGGAGATAAATCAACGTCATTTTGGCAAATGTCAATGTCTCCCCCCCATCCTCCACGTACACCACATTAAGCATGGTTTTCTAAATAAGAACTTTGTTATTTAGTAAGTTATCCTAGTATTTGTCCAGAATTTCCCCTTATTAAAAAAACAAAAGAACATGCTTTGGCAAGAATTTAATCTGTAGGAATTATAAAAATAAATAAAAATAAATAACAAATGGAGTGGAGGCATTTTGCACGTGTCTGCAGATCACTAACAGCGACTGCGATAGACTACGGTCTTTGCTCTATGGCTGTTATGTCTTGAATACTGGTGAGATTCTGGGTCATAATGAGTTTGTTGTTTCTCAATCCAAGCTAGTCTACCATCCAAACTAATTTTTAGATTACTCGAGTTCTGGTCAGCCAATTTCATGCTGGCTTGTAGCTTGAATAGAGTTGTTCTGGTCTCCATATTTCCCCAGACCAGACACTTCAAAGTAGCTTTCGTCTCTGTTGGCTGTGACCAAAAAGTTCAGTGTTTCTCGCTGGTCTCTGTAAAGCCACGACCTGGAGGTGCAGTTTTGTTTTTGTTCCCCCACCCACTCCTGCAGGTGGCACAATACCATGAAGCATCAGGATCACCAGAGATAGCTTCATACAGTTTGGGTGATATTTTTGATGTTGAAGATCATAACATTTTTTTGTACTTATGCACTTTTGTTACCGTGCTGAAATAACATTATTTTGAAAGCCATTCTTAACATAGGGAGGGGAGGGTAACTTTTAACTTATGTTTCCACCTAACAATTTAATTAATTATATATATATATATATATCGTGTAACTTTAATTTAATCTGAAAAAAAAAAAAAATTTTTAAATAGCGCGGTAACAAAAGTGCATAAGTACCCACTTTTTCAATAAAATGTACTATTCCTCTAACTTGTGTTGGCTTTAGCATCCCAAATTCTCTCCAGAAAAAAAAAAATTATGAATCTCTTAATCAAACAGAGTGGTTTCCCTTGTATCGGTGGCTTTATACAAAAGCATATCTGGAATGTTAACGAAGACTGATTTTTGTTGTATTTTTCTCCTTTAAATTAGGTAAAACGTAAAATTCAAGGTATTTGGAAGAATTATTTGTTAGATATTTATGCAATTATTTATACAATAAAAACGCTCTAAAACAAAAAAATAAAAAAAGGCAGAAAAGTAACTTTTATGGTTTAGTACCCGTTATTAATTGATTTTTTTTTTTTTTTCACCGCAGAAATCTTTGACAATCGCTAAAATTATCTTTGTGACGAATTGAATAATTAACAGGTAGTTAACCGCCAAACCTTTTAAATATGACAGGTGATAAATGTCAGTAATTTTTCAGAATAGCCAACAAAACAGGTGAAAAAATAAGGTACTTATGCAGAGAAGTTACCTGGTAAAAATAATGACATTTAGAACCCCATTCTTAACATGGGGAGGGGAGGGTGTTTTGTAACTATTCTGGATTTACATCTAACAATTTCATTAAAATGAATAAAAAAAAAAAAAAAAAAAAGTTGGGTACTCATGCAGAGAGTGATCCGTGCTGAAATAACGTTATTATTTAAAAAGCCATTCTTAACATGGGGAGGGTGTTTTGTACCTATTCTGTACTTTAACCTGTGGCGAATTATCCTGGTGCTGGCTGGGCTTGAGACAGGGAGAAAGTTGCAACAGGTTGCCCTGTTGCGACCTCTAAGGTCTGGAAGCACTAATGTGCGTCCAACCTCTCCCAGTGCCTGAATGCTAATGCACAAAAAACAACACCCCTATGTGGTATTCTGTCGCTTTAAATACGAAGCAGGAGGGGGGGGCATAACGTGAAATCACGTTCACACGTGAATGGCACAGCAGACGCCCAGAGAGGCAGACGCTTACATAATTTCTCACACATTCCCGTCTCAAGATACAAAAAAGAAAAAGGAGTCTTGGAATATATTTCCTTTTTCCCCCCAGAATAAGCCCCTAGGAAAATGCCTTAAAGATCATCTTACATTTAAACCCCCGCTAGTCTCGCTTACCAGTTGACGTAAGATATCCGACTAAGCACACCGAATTTAATTTCAAATTTCTCCTTAAAAAACGACGACTTCCTACATACAGGTCGACCGAACTGCATTCTAAGTTCTTTTAAAAGCGACTTTTTTTTTTTTTTTTTTTTTTTTAAACAAAAGCGTTCGACTCAAATCGTAGATTCATAAATAACTCGTTTATAAGCGACTGCTTTTTTCCTTTTCTTTTCTCAAAATACAACGGAATTTCATTTTAAATTCCGCATTGAAAACGACTTGCAGGTGCACATAAAAAATTATCCCAAAGTCTGAGTGTCGAACGCGGGTTTAACTTCATAGCATCAAATTTTCACGACGACAATTAAAAAGGACAATCTAACGAATCCCTGTAAGAAGTCACAGAAGGTTCTCTCCGAACCTGCAGGCTGTTTAACTCGATATTCAGGGTCCTTCCAGGAAAGAGACACGCGCTGGCAGGCATTCAACCCAGGAAGACGCCATCACAGAAATTAATTCAATCCGGTATTGAAATTATTGACGGCAACCTGTTGCAAAATGTGGCGAATTATCCCCTTGCTGGGCTTGAGACAGGGAGAAAGTTGCAACAGGTTGCCCTATTGCGACCTCTAAGGTCTGGAAGCACTAATGTGCGTCCAACCTCTCCCACTGCCCGAATGCTAGTGCACAAAAAACAACAACACCCCTATGTGGTATTCTGTCGCTTTAAATACGAAGCAGGAGGGGGGGGGGCATAACGTGAAATCACGTTCACACGTGAATGGCACAGCAGACGCCCAGAGAGGCAGACGCTTACATAATTTCTCACAAACCTTACAAGTGAAAAAAAAAAAAAAAAAACTTTAATTAAACGTGAAAATACGATTTAAAAAATAGTGCGGATCGGATCACTCTCTGCATTAGCACCAAAAGTTGAAAATACTATATAAAAATAGCACGGTAACTTCTCTGCATAAGCACACAAAAAATACTACAAACCAATGTTACCAAAAGTTACTCTTCTACCTACCAGGATAAGTGTGTGTTTTTTTTTGGGGGGGGGGGGTAACTTATTTTAAAAATCTTTTTTTCTTTTTAAGAGTGGACTGGAGCTAGTGTAAAAATAATTGTGGTCTCAGCCTATAATCGCTCAAAAATCGAAAATTATACAAAAATACTAAGGGCAAGTTGATGACATGAAATTTATTGGATGTGTTTATTTTGTTTAATTTCCTATTTTTGAGAGATTATCGCGCTCTCCAGGAAAATCACCAAAATGTCCAATGGCAATAACATCTCTGGAGTGGAGAAAAAAAAATAATAAATAAAAGGCATAAAAATACGGAATTACCAATTTATTACCTTTTTTCGTCTTTTATAGCTAACCATTTTTCTTTCTTTTTTAATTTCCGAAGTTGGTTCTTCGACAGAGGAGCTGGTCCGTTTTCGGAGTTTTCTTCAATTTTTAGATCTTGTTCCTTATCCGAAGAAGTCGTTGGATGATTCTCGGTTTCAGTGCATTTTGATTCGTCTTCAGTTAAAGATACACCAACATTGTTATTAGTTGTCAAGCTACACGCCATGTTGTCGTCGGAGTTATTTACAGCCGGTGCAAACCACGTGGCTTGATAAAGGAAAAGATAAAATAAAATAAAATAAATAAAGCCGATGTAAAAATACGAATACGCATTTTCGTATATTTATTTTATTTTTTTTTGTTTTATTTAAAAATTAACTAAAATTTAGTAAACGTATACAACACCATCGCACCAGAATCTAAAATGTCTGTTTTTTATTTATAATCGGTTATTAGCTCGGCCACCGAGATGGCCGCGTTATTAGTCCATGTTAAGGTTGTTAACTCCCAAATGAGACAGCCATCTTTACCTGTTTTTGTAGCGGTGACGAGTCATAAGCTGTACTCTTTTAAAATTTAACCGGGCACTATTTTTATTTATTTATTTTGCTTGCTATTTTGTTTAATATGATTTTTTTTTTTTTTGAAAGAGAAAAGTTATTGATATTCATGCCGATGAAATAATAACGCTATTATTTACATGGGGAAGGAGCTAATTTTTTAGGTCCCCGGAAAACTCGTCCTGGGAAAACTCGTCTCCGGAAAACTCGACCCCGGAAAACTCGACCCCGGAAAACTCGACCCCGGAAAACTCGTCCCCTTTCGCTGGGTAGGAAAACTGGTCCCTTATCGAATAAATATCGATTGAAAACACATTTTATGATTGTTCTTAAATGAGATATTGTTTTTTAAAATAGACTATAGCCCCCCCCTAATATTTTAAAAAATATTTTTACTTGTTTAATGTTTTTTTTTATGTTTTTTTTTAAATAAAATCGATTTTTTAAGTGTCTTAGTGGTTTCACTTATTTTAAAGCGTTTATTATGTTCATACAAAGTTAATTACGATTTTTTTTCTTATTTTAACGATGTTTTTTGGAGTCATAAAAACAATAATAAAAAACAAAACCAAAAAATTAAAAAACAGGGAGCGATTATTCGATTCTTCGTTACTTTTTTGTTTTGTTTTTTTAATTATGATAGTTTTTTGTTTTTTTGTTATGTTTTTGTTTTCTCTCATACCAAATGCACTCATGCGTTATTTAAAATTATAATTTTATCAATTATCAACATTTATTGTCGTCCTGTCAAATTTTGCAAAAATTAACTAATAAATTAAAAGCGAAATATTTTTTTGGCGCGAGAGATGCCAGGTGCTAACAATCTCTCGTTAACTCATTTTTAATTTTTTTAATTTTTACTTCAAAATTCTAAAATCAATCATTAAGAGAAAAAGTAATCACTAAATAAATTTATTAATCAATTTTATTGAAAACTCCGCTAACGTTTATCAAGAATCTTTTTAATTTCATTTTTTGTTGGTTGTTTTTCGGAGGGAGATATAGTTTTTACCCCCGCTCCCTCACTCTCTCTCTCTCTCTCTCTCTCTCTCTCTCTCTCTCTAAATTATATTTTTAAAAATATTAAAATTTATTATTTTCTTTTTAAAACCAAATCTCCCTCAGTAATTTCTTTAATTTTCTATTTTTTTAGCGATTATCAAGACCCCTAAGATGTGATATAAACCGGACATTTTTCGTTCTCACGTAACACTCGACATATTTTTTGCTTGTTTTCTGTGGGGTTTTTTCTTTACCGAATAAACGATTCCAAATAAATTAAACAACATAGTCGGCGAGGTAGAAAAATCGATTTTACCCTTTTATAAACAACAGTAAATAAGTAAATTCTTTTTATATTAATATGAAAAACAATATGCAGTCTCGTTTATGAACATAATAAACGCTTTAAAAGAAGTGAAACTATTAAGAACTTAGCCAGTTAGGTAGAAAACGGACACTTAAAAATCGATTTTATTTAAAAAAAAAAAAAAAAAAAAAAAACATTAAACAAGTAAAAATATTTTTTTAAAATATTATGGGGGCTAAAGTCTATTTAAAAAAAAAACAATATCTCCTTCAAGAACGATCATAAAATGTGTTTTCAATCGATATTTATTCAATAAGGGACCAGTTTTCCTACCTAGCGAAAGGGGACGAGTTTTCCGGGGTCGAGTTTTCCGGAGACGAGTTTTCCCGAGACGAGTTTTCCCGGGACGAGTTTTCCGGGCACCCAATCTCTCGTTAACTCATTTTTAATTTTTTTAATTTTTACTTCAAAATTCTAAAATCAATCATTAAGAGAAAAAGTAATCACTAAATAAATTTATTAATCAATTTTATTGAAAACTCCGCTATCGTTTATCAAGAATCTTTTTAATTTCATTTTTTGTTGGTTGTTTTTCGGAGGGAGATATAGTTTTTACCCCCCCCCCCCTCCCCCACTCTCTCTCTCTCTCTAAATTATATTTTTTAAAATATTAAAATTTATTATTTTCTTTTTAAAACCAAATCTCCCTCAGTAATTTCTTTAATTTTCTATTTTTTAGCGATTATCAAGACCCATAAGATGTGATACACCGGACATCATTTCTCGTTCTCACGTAACACTCGACATGTTTTTTGTTTGTTTTCTGTGGGTTTTTTCTTTACCGAATAAACGATTCCAAATAAATTAAACATAGGTAGAAAAATCGATTTTACCCTTTTATAAAAAACAGTAAATAAGTAAATTCTTTTTATATTAATAAAAAAAAATGCGGTCTCGTTTATGAACATAATAAACGCTTTAAAAGAAGTGAAACCACTAAGAACTTAGCCAGTTAGGTAGAAAACGGACACTTAGAAAATCGATTTTATTTAAAAAAAAAAAAAAAAAAAAAAAACATTAAACAAGTAAAAATATTTTTTAAAAATATTATGGGGGCTATAGTTTATTTAAAAAAAAAAACAATATCTCCTTCAAGAACGATCATAAAATGTGTTTTCAATCGATATTTATTCAATAAGGCACCAGTTTTCCTACCTAGTGAAAGGGGACGAGTTTTCCGGGGTCGAGTTTTCCGGAGACGAGTTTTCCCGAGACGAGTTTTCCAGGGACAAGTTTTCCTAAATTCAGTTTCCCCCACACCACCACCACCACTCTCTCTCTCTAAATTATATTTTAAAAAGTATTAAAATTTATTATTTTCTTTTTAAAACCAAATCTCCCTCAGTAATTTCTTTAATTTTCTATTTTTTAGCGATTATCAAGACCCCTAAGATGTGATATATACCGGACATTCTCACGTAACACTCGACATGTTTTTTGTTTGTTTTCTGTGTTTTTTTGTTTTTTTTCTTTACCGAATAAAACGATTCCAAATAAATTAAACAACATAGTCGGCGAGGTAGAAAAATCGATTTTACCCTTTTATAAAAAAACAGTAAATAAGTAAATTCTTTTTATATAAATATTTAAAAAAATGCGGTCTCGTTTATGAACATAATAAACGCTTTAAAATAAGTGAAACCACTAAGAACTTAACCAGTTAGGTAGAAAACGGACACTTAGAAAACCCAATCGGGGTTTGTATTACTGTACACATAGATTCAAAAAAGTTGTCAAAAAATAAATATATAACAAATAAATATTATCAAAGGCAAGATAAGTTACTTTTCCACCAAACTGGATACATTTTTTGTGTTTTTATTCAATGTAACATGTTTATTCAGCTCGAAAAGCATGCAGTGTTTACCGATGTATTGGAAAATTCAAAATGGCGCCCGACACTCTCTTTAACATGGTAAGTTTGGGAAAAGGTGTTATAAATAATAAACTAGGCAAAATACTATAAAAAAAACATCAAATATATGTCAACTTATGTCACGGTAACATATATTGAGCGAATTTCTAACAGTATTTTGTCTAGTTTATTATTTATAACATCTTTTCCTGAACTTACCGTGTTAAAGAGAGAGTCGGGCGCCATCTTGAATTTTCCAATACATCGGTAAACACTGTATGCTTTTCGAGCTGAATAAACATGTTACATTGAATAAAAACACGAAAAATATATCCAGTTAGGTAGAAAAGTAACTTATCTTGCCTTTGATAACATTTATTTGTTATATATTTGTTTTTTGACATCTTTTTCGAATCTATGTGTACAGTAACAAACCCGAAAATCGATTTTATTTAAAAAAAACAAAAACATTAAACAAGTAAAAATATTTTTTTTAAATATTATGGGGGCTATAGTCTATTTTAAAAAACAATATCTCCTTCAAGAACGATCATAAAATGTGTTTTCAATCGATATTTATTCAATAAGGGACCAGTTTTCCTACCTAGTGAAAGGGGACGAGTTTCCCGAGACGAGTTTTCCCGGGACGAGTTTTCCTAAATTCGCGTACAACATCGGAGCCGATGCGTATTTTGTTAGAGGGGTCTCACTCACTTGTGTACGTCAGCCAAATGTATTTATAAATTTTGTCAATTATTAACAAAATTTAAAATTCCAAAGTATAACAACAACAACAATATCGATTATTCTACAAAAAAAATATTGATAATTGATAAAATTGGTACTAGTGAGTGCACTTATTGATTGCTGAAATAATAATGTTATTATTTAGAAAGCCATTCTTAACATGGAGAGGGTGGTTTTTTTGTACCTACTCTGTACTTTAACCTTACAATTGAATAAAAACAGATATCATAAAACTTTAATTAAACTTGAAAATACTACTTAAAAAATAGCGCGGATCAATAATGCACTATTCCACTAGCACCATAAAATTATAATTTTCAATAATGCATGGGTACATTTCGTATGAGAGAGAGAGAGAGAGAGAGAGAGAGAGAGAGAGAGAGAGAAGAGAGAGAGAGTAAACTAACAATTAAAAAAACAAAAACAAAAAAAGTAACGAAGAAAAATCGAATCTCTCCGTTTTTTGTTTGTTTATGTGTTTTTATTATTATTATTTTTTATTACTCCAAAAAATATCGTTAAAATAAGAAGGAAAAAAATTGGGCAAATGTGTATTTCAGCGGCGTAACTTATTTGACAGACAAAAATTTATAAAAATTATTTATTTTTATATAAAACACATTATTAGACCCTAAGGTCGAAATAAAATCCGAAAAAAAATTAATTTTTATCATTTTTTCAACATTTTTTTATTAGACTGAATGTACGACAATCGAGGCTGCCATATTGTTTTGAAAATTTGGTCTTTCTAAGGCTTGTCAGATTGGCCTTTTTAAGACCAAATTTGGCCTTTTTTACGCTCTTGCATGGAACCATGATTTTGGCCGCCATTTTGGGGCTTTTTTTTTTCATTTCTAAATATGCATAAATTATTGTTAAGACACTTGTGGCCATTATTTATTTATTTTTTTTTTTTAAGCCGTTTTATGGAACCATTACTTTTTTCATATTTTTGAGGGGTGTAAATTTTTACGTTGGTTTCACCTCCACAATTTTCTTTAAAATGACGACTTTTATAGGTTTTCGGGCTATAATTCCATGAAAATCCCCCCCCCCCAAATAAAAAAAAAAAAAAAAAAGTTGGAAAAAAAAAAATGGTGGTAATATGAAAAAAAAAAATGGTGGTAATATGAAAAAAAAAAAAAATGGCCACCAACGTCTTAACAATAATTTACGCATTTGAAGTGCACATTTAGAAATAAAAAGCCCCAAAACAGCGGCCAAAATCATGGTTCCATGCAAGAGCGTAAGAAAGGCCAAATTTGGTCTCAAAAAGGCCAATCTGACACGCCTTAGAAAGACCAAATTTTCAAAACAAGATGGCGGCAGTCTCGATTGTCGTACATTTGTAGCAGTTAACAAACTATTTACTATAAGCGGATCAATGCCCGGTGCCAAAGTGATTCGGCCACACTGACCAATCGGTTGGCAGGCGCATTGATTTGAGCTGTCCCCTTAAGGACTATTTTTAGCCCTTTGGGATCTCAGCTGCGATCGCCAGAGAGACGCCAGGCCAGCAAGCGACCTATACAGACCTCTCTCACTCACCCCTCCCACTGCTACTTGTTGGCAGACGACACCTTCAAGCAGACATTTACACTTTCTTTTCTTTTTTTTTTTCTTCAGTCCGAGATACAATCTCACCTTTTCTAAATAAACCCTTTATTATTGTTTTGTTAAAAGCAATGTCGTTTGGTCTTGTGTTTAATTAAGTAATTAGTAGGAGAGAAATGCACAACATTTCCCTTCTATACATTTAGTCTAATAAAAAAATGTTGAAAAATGCTAAAAATTACATCTTTTCGGGTTTTATTTCAACCTTAGGGTCTAATAATGTGTTTTATATAAAAATAAATAATTTTTATAAATTTTTGTCTGTGAAATAATTTACGCACATTAGTCAAAAATTGTAATTAACTAATAAATAAAAAGCTAAACTGATTTGGTGCGAGAGATGCCGTGTGTTAACTCATTTTTAATTATTTTTTTTATTTTTACTTCAAAATTGTTACATCAATCATTAAGAGAAAAGTAATCGATAAAGACTTTTTTTTTACTGAATAAACGCTTCAAAATAAATTAAACCACTAACAACTTAGCCAGCTAGGTAGAAAAATCGATTTTGCCCTTTTAAAAACAACAGTAAATAAGTATATTTGTAAAAAATATTATGCGGTCTGTAGTCTTGTTTTTGAACAGAATAAACGCTTTAAAATAAGTGAAACCACTAACAACTTTCGTCAGTTAAGTAGAAAACGGACACTTAGAAAATCGATTTTATTTTTTAAAAACGACAGTAAACAAGTAAAAACATTTCTAAAAAATATTGTGGGGGGGGGTATAGTCTCTTTTAAAAACATCCTTCAAGAAGGGTCATAAAATATGTTTTCAATCGATATTTATTCAATAAGGGACCAGTTTTCCGGGTACGAGTTTTCCTAAATTCATTAGTAAGATTTTATGATCGTGATTTCATTCTGAGTTTTTGATTTTCTGGAATTTCCGTTAAAATCTCCTCCCTAAGAATATGGGAGCGCTCACGTCAACTGAAATGAAACATTTTAAATGTTTTCCTTTCGTTTTCGTATGACGACTACTTTTGTTTGTTTTAAAAAGTTCTGTCCGCTATCTTCCTATCAAGGGAGAGAATTATTATTCGACTTATATGCACTTAGGGTGCGTTAACAAACGAGGCCGCCGAGATACAAGAGAGAAAGGCATGGGAGGGTGGGGGTGAATAAAAGTTTGAGGAGATTGTGTAGGTGCGGTGTGGGTGATTTATTAAAGCAGGATACACAACAACACATCTATCAGTCAAGCGTTTACTTTAAAGAAAACAACTTATTTTGAATTCAGTCTATTAAGATGAATAGATTTGTCTCTGTTTTATAATTTTAATATTAATAATAATACTGGTTATTAGGATAACAATTTGGTAATATAATAATATTGGCAAAAAGTTTTAATTTTTTTTTTTTTTTTTTGCTGAAGGCTTTGTGGGAGTTCGAACAAAAGTTACTTCCCGGGGAAAGTCCCGAGCTAAATTTGTTTTAAAAAGCTGAATTACAGCTCCTCTCCCCATTTCTTTTTAAAATGCACGTTAGAAAAAAAGTTTTACAATGGAAAGCGAAACGTTTATAAGTATTTATTTTTCTGGACTCAAATGGAACTATGATGGAAAGCCTAGAAAGATGTCGACTGATTTATTTAAACCTAACAAACGCCGAAAGTGATTATTCGGTTAATATCAAAGAAAACGTCGATAACACTAATAACAATAACTACAAAGATTGGATCTATTTAAAAAAAATGATTCGGGACGAACTTTTAACTCTGAAGTTTAACGAAAAATTTCGCCACGGTATTTTTGACTGTTTACTTAACGAAGGTTTCATCGCGCGTCAACCAAAATGGGACTACCGAGCTGTGTCGATGGCTTTCGAACACCTCGAGAAATATTGCAGACTTCTACGGATTTACCCCTGGAAAACGGAGTACCATACCTTAAAGACTTACGGAGGATTTTTCAGGACTTATATTCTTTCTGTTTTACCCGGTTGTATGGAGATATTGCGGATTATCGGCTATTCCCCTCTGACCGAGGGACCCCGGTTTAACAACCGCGCTTCGGTTAAACCTAAAATGCCAGTACTCTTAAAACTCGACTCTCTGCCACCCAGGAGTTCTCTTTTAGAGACGGTCGGGTTTGACTGCTTAGCAGCGAGTGTTGAGTGTGAATTACGGTTTGAGGCCCAGATTAGTCGATCCATACGAGATAGTATCCGGGTAGCTAATGCTATCCCTTCAGAGTTTAAAATTCACAATAAATATCTAAGTAATCCAAGGACGAAGTCGAACAGTAATTTACCCAAAGAGCGAGATGCATACACGTCTCCTTGTTATTTAAAAAGCCACATTCGTAGTGACGAAGTAGTCCGTGGTGTTGGTGTAACCCATAACAAAAAGAAAACACGTTCGTATTTCGCCGAACAACTAGATTATTACCAAAAACAACAGAATAATTGGAACTTGGAGAATGACATAGATTTAAACATGACATTAAAAAGAAATACGACACAACCAAGAGTTTCACATGAGAGAAACCTAACAACATTACCCTTGAACATTTTGGGCGACATTAACTTTTAAAACGATTACCAAACATTCCTTGGGTATGTTTTACAATCCCCAGATCCTATTATATAATACCTTACTTTTTACGAAGTGGGCGGCAGGACGCAAACGTTTTTATTGTCATTTTTTTAATAGGAAAGAAAAGACGTTTTCGTACTTTTTCGTCATGAGCCATATAAAAATCAGGATCGTAAACAATGAAAACTGAAACAAAGTAGTTTTGTTATGAATAATAAAAATACTTGGTACTGGTCGCGATTAGAGTTCCCTGCCGAACACCCTAAAAAACACTGACTTCTCCCTTAGTTGCCATAGTAACTAAACGGTCATGAATTTTTATCGACTTTGTTTTACTGTTTATGAATATTGAAATAAAAGACATTACTACACATTTATTAATAATATCTCACTTTTAATCACTTTTATCGACTTTTTTTTATCGTTTTACTGTTTATGTGTCACTTTTATGGACTTTTTCTTTTCTTTTTTAAATAGCATTTTCTTTTTAAATGACGACGTTTTAACCTTACAATTGAATAAAAAAACATTAAACTTTAATTAAGCTTAGAAATACGATTTAAAATATAGCGCGGATCATAAGTGCACTAGCACCCATTTTTTTTATTAATAAATGTTTATTAATTATTTTTCTTTTAATATTCATAAACAGTAAAAACGTCGTCATTTTAAAAGAAAATGCTATTTAAAAAAGAAAAAAGTCCATAAAAGTGACACATAAACAGTAAAACAGTACAAAAAAGTCGATAAAAGTGATTAAAAGTGAAATATTATTAATAAATGTGTAGTAATGTCTTTTATTTCAATATTCATAAACAGTAAAACAAAGTCGATAAAAATTTATGATCGTTTAGTTACTATGGCAACTAAGGGAGAAGTCAGTGTTTTTTTAGGGTGTTCGGCAGGGAACTCTAATCGCGACCAGTACCAATTACTTTATTTTAAAAAAAAAATTACGTACTTATAAAAATATTTCTCTTCCGAGTTTATATATATATATATATATATATATATATATATATATATATATATATATATATATAGATAGATAGATAATTTCTAAACTTCTTATCTTATTCAAAACAAATATTAATCTTTATCTTTTGACACTTGTGTTATCTCGATAGAAACAAACTGATAATATATTGAAATATTGTCAGTTTTAAAGTTTCGGCACTTATACATTTTAGTTGTCTCCCCTTGCTCCGAGTTAAACTCTTCCAAAAATGAAAACAAACCTCAAAAATAGCTAAAATCAGAAGTGTCAAAGTTTCTTATATATAAAATCATTTCTTCTTCGTTATTATAGCGAAATTCGAAAATTGAAACGTTGAATTTCAAGTGAAACCAATGTGATATCTACTGAATTGCCATGTCGCAGTAATGAAAATATCCAAAAATTACGAAAAACGATAACACAGAAAATTAATGATTAATAAAAACTGGTTTCAAAGACAATTAGCGAGAATTCAGTTTTTTCTAAATTAGCCAAAGATTTTCATTTTTCAGAAATTGTTACGATTCAAATCCCCCCCTTTTTTTTCTCCTGCAAAACTCAATTTTCGCTAAAATTGTCTTCAAAAACTGCTTTCATTAATCAATTTTCTACCTCATCGTTTTTCGTAATTTTTTGATATGTTTATTACATGACAATTCAGTAGATACATTTTAGTTTCACTTGAAATTCAATTTTTGAATTTCGCTACAATAACGAAGAACAAAAAAAAAAAAAATACAATGTAACGAAACATCTCGTTGACGTTATTATGCCCATTCGTTTCCTCTACATTAATTCTGCAATTATTAAAATTGTGGTGCTTCTTCGTCTTTCGTAAAAGCAATGATATCTAATTCATTCTCATGTCGCAATTATTAAAGTATTCAAAAATTACAAAAAACGATCAGGTAGAAAATTAATTATTTATAAAATTATATTTTCAAAGAAAATTAGCCAAAATTGAAAGTTATTTAAAGAAAATAAACAAGAATTCATAACGGGGGAGGTAATTATTTTCTGAAAACTTTGAAAATCTTAGTTCAAATCCGAATACGTTTTTCAAATATTTTAAACTATGAGTTACTCCCCTTGTTTTTATGTCACATGTCCAAAATAAATATGGCGACGCGATTTTTTGTTGTTGTTTTTTCGATAAAGTTTGAAAATTATTGTTTTATATAATAATGCAGTAATATTTAACGAAAATTGAGACATGATAATTAAGTAGATATCATTGCTTTTAACTGAAATTGACATGAGAAGTAAAGATATAATATTGTTTTCTTTTTTTGGTACTTGTACAGTTTAGTCAAGACATTAAAAAATGAAAATATCGAAAAAAGTTTAAATTGTATGTATCCGTTGTGGAACGAAGTTCTCTGGAAAAAAAAAATTTCACTTAATTTCATTAAGTAGTTTTTTGTTTTTTGTTTTTTACAGCGAAAAAAAAAAACAAACAATTTGTTATGATACCGAGCAAAATGTTCGATTTTTAGGAAGAAAAGCTAGTATTAAAGATGGGGAGGGGTGTCAGCGCTTTAACTGGAGTTATCTCCCTTTGGCATTTCTAAAATTCAAACAAAATTTTTCTTAATCCAAGATGGCTGCCTCCAACGCGCTCTCATAAAAACGTGTTTTTCCACTGTAAAAAAAAAAAAAAAAAAAAAAATGATGAAATTGAGTGAAATTTTTTTCTGAGAACTTCTTTCTATAACGGATACATACAATTTAAACTTTTGGGGTTATTTTCATTTTTTTAATGTCTTGACTAAACTGTACAAGTACCCTTTTTATCAACTTCAGAATTTCGCTCTAATAACGAAGAAGCACCTTTGGTTTATGGGCTACTGAAAGTGTTTTTGTTTCAGTTTAACGTTTCCTTTTGTACGTAGTAGACTACTTCCGTTTGTAGTTAGACACCATTTTGTAAAAAAAATAAAAAATAAATAAACCGTTTATTCTAGCATTTCAAACATGTTTTTCTTCTAGTCCCAACCGTAAATTAATAAAGAGATCTTAATGCTTAAGATAGTCGATGAATCATTTTTTTTTTTTTTCATTTTAAGCAAAATCAATATTACTTGTCATACCGAAAATAGTAATATATCTAAAAATTCGAGTAGAAAATGATTGGGTTTGTATTACTATACACATAGATACGAAAAAGTTGTCAAAAAACAAATATATAACAAATAAATGGGTGCTAGTGCAAGTGCACTTACTGATCTGATCTGCGCTATTTTTTTTTAATGGTATTTTCAAGTTTAAGTAAAGTTTTATTATATGTTTTGATTAAATTGTAAGGTTAAAGTACAGACTAGGTACAAAACAAACACCCTCCCCTCCCATGTTAAGAATGGCTTTCTAAATAATAACATTATTATTTCAGCACGGATCAATAAGTGCCACTACTGCATGCACTAGTACCAATAAATGTTATCAGGCAAGATAAGTTACTTTTCTACCTAACTGGATATGTTTTTAGTGTTTTTATTTAATGTAACATGTTTATTCAGCTCGAAAAACGTAGTGTTGTATTGAAAAATTCAAAATGGCGCCCGACTCTCTGTTAAACACGGCAAGTTTGGGTTCAAAATAATAAAAAAAAAAACTATACAAAATACTGTTAGAAACCCACCGAATATATGTCCGCCTATATCACGGTAACATATTGAGCTAGTTTCTAACAGTATTTTGTATAGTTTTTATTTTTAACTAATTTTCCCAAACTTACTGTGTTCAACAGTCGGGCGCCATTTTGAATTTTCCAATACATCGGTTTCGAGCTGAATAAACATGTTGCATTAAATAAAAACACTAAAAAAATTATCCAGTTAGGTAGAAAAGTAACTTATCTTGCCGTTGATAACATTTATTTGTTATATATTTGTTTTCTGACAAGTTTTTCGAACCTATGTGTAGTAATAGAAACCCAAATGATTTATAGCTAAAAGTAATTTTCATGGAAAAATTGAGTAAAATTGCATTTTTCTTAGATTTTTTAAAGTAGATGACGAAGAATCCAGAGGGGGCATAACTCGGAATATATTGTTTACATTACATTTTAATGGCGACTAACATTTTAGCCTGTAGCAAAAACATAATAGCAGTTGTTTTACGTATGTATGAATTTTCGTAATATTTAGATATATTACTATTTTCGACATGACAATTAAGTATGTAATATTGTTTTCCCTTAAAACGAAAAATTGATCTCTTGACGCTATCTCAACAAGCACCTAGATTTTATCTCAAAATTGTTACGTGTTTAAAAAACAAAACAAAACAACAACAATCATTGGTGACGTCAATTAATCGTCTACTATTCTAAAGGATTACACTTCGTAATATCTCAGACACATTTATAAAAACAACTAGCTGGACGCCCAGTGTTGCCCGGTCGTACAGTACAATACATTTAAACGTGATATTTTAATTTATAAAGATTGCGTATGTATCATTATGGAATAAATCCTCTATTGATTGTTATATATTACGAGAATAATTTGCCTGATGGCACTAATTTCTAAAAAAAATAATAATAATGGCGTAAATCAAATTTCATCTGTTCATTTCCAATATCAGATCAGCTGATATTTGAGTTTGACGATGTATGCCCTGGAAAAGTCACTTCTGATTAATGTTTAGTTTTAAAATATGCGAACAAAGAAATGATTTGCGGCGATTTTAAATGGTACCTCTTCTTTTATCTTTATGAACTTATTAATAAAAAAAAATTAAAATAAAATGGTGAGTTAATCCGGGCTTAAATAGGGGATCATTCGATCTGTAGTTGAATGCTCTATCACTGAGCTATATCAGGTTTTTTGTTGTTGTTGTTGTTGTTGTTGTTTTTTTGTTTTTTAAGAAGAAATGATTTGCTGAGATTTTATTTACCTTGGCCAGCGTAACATAAAATGTTCCCTGTAAAAATTTGTTTTCTTTATAAGAAAGAAAGACTATTTTTTTAAGATCGGATTTTATTGATTTTCGCTACTTGTTGGATTATTTTTTGTGCAAAACATGTCTAAAAACTTTAACATATTAATTATCTTTGTGTGAAATTTGCAAAAGATAGACTCAACTAGTTCGGAACCTATGAGGAATGAACGCACACACACACACACACACACACACACACACAAAGTGACTTTTATATATAAGAAGAGATGCTATTAGAAAATGGCAAAAATCACTAAATGGCAAGAGTCTCTCGCTCCAAGACAAGGTTAAAAAAAGAGTTGCCAACCTAATAGGTCCTGAACTGTCATCTAAGCTTCAGCCTCTGTCCCATCGACGAAATGTTGAATCCCTCTGCCTGTTCTACAAGTATTTTAATGGTGAAAGCTCTGACGAAGTGCAAACACTTGTGCCCCCACGACGTAAACACCCTCGACAAACCCAACAGGCAGCTAAATCCCTCCTCCACACAGTAGAGATCCCTAGATGTAAGTGAGCTTTCCACTCAAGTAGTTTCTTCCCCAGAACCACTAGACTTTGGAATTCCATTCCAGGTCCCTGCTTCCCCAACTGTACTGACACGCAGAAGTTCAAGTGTAACATGAACCGACATCTTGCTGCCTCACTCCCTACATAGTACCCTAGTAGCTGTTGCCCCTAATAGTAGCACCCTACACCAAAGTGGCAATGTGCCTTGTTTGGGGTGAAAATGTAATAAAAAAAAAGAAAAAAAAAAAAAAAAAGGTTTATTGCGAGAAAAAAAAATCTGTGTAGACATCAATTTTTTTTTTTTTTTATGGGTATATGTCTGTTTGTCTGTGTCCATATTTTCAAACTATATCTCCTTCGAAACTGACAGTTACAGAGCTGCGCTAGGGGACTCAAATAATTGGATTTTTTTATGGCTGTTTCTTTTTTGTTTTTGTTTTTATGGGTTAAAATTGTTTTTAAGGGGTCAAAAATGGTTAAAAATTGAAAAAATCGTTAAATATTTTGTACATTTATCTTAGTTAATTTTTAATTTTATAATCGGTTTATATGTGTGAGACGTGGTAACGTAACCAGCTTTGAATACTAAAGTTCCAGTTTCGATTCTAGCAGATGGCACCCAAATACTTATTTTTTTACTTTGGAAATCACAACTCAATGATAATATATATGAAAATATGGACAAATGAAAATATCATATTTAAGCATATTTTATGCTCAGACAAAGCCGCCCCCATTCACTGGTATTACTATATGCTTAATCTGTTTGAGATAAAATCTATTGAGAAATACACTCTTTGTAAAAGTGCCGGCGTGCGTAGGGCAGCTTCATGAAAATGACTGAACCGTGTGCAAAATGACGTCACAGCAAGGAAAAAGAATGTAAAAAAAAAAAATGTGCGGAGACCAATTATCACGTTAGATATGTGGGTGATGTCACAGCCAATATGAGAAGTCATGTGTGGTCGTAGGAATAGGAATAAAGGACTTTTGTTAAAATCTGAAAATACGAGTGTAATTTCTTTTCTCTTCCTTTCTAATGTTCCTTGTGACGGAGTCTGTAACATGATGGGTTTAAATGTTAACACACGTGTAACATTACAACTTTAAATATGTAAACATTAGTTAAAGAATAACAAGTTTTCCAAAATGGCTATTTATTTGCGCCATATTAGGTGACTTTATTTAATGTTTGTATTTCTCAATACGAAATGTGTATTTCTCAATAGATTTTAACTTACAAAGATTCCTCATATCATAATCTATACTCTTATAATTTTTTTTCTTTTTTTTCTTTCTTTTTTTTTTTTTGTGTATTGATATTCATATTAAACCCCCATTTTCTATTTAAAAAGAAAATACAACTTTCTTATATATGGGTTGTGGAATTGCATTCACTTGCAAAAGATCTAATTTGCATATGCTTTTTAACATTCATATAAATTCCCTATTAGTTTTTTCGGTTTTCTTATGGGATGATCATGTTTAGTTAACTATTATGTGTAATTATATTCATACAGATATTCTACATGATTTATACTTGTATAATATTTGCGTAAAAAGTTTATAGTAAACACAGAACTCTTTTGATATATATTTATGTATACGTATATATTTTTGTTTAAAAAATTTTGCCTACCAAACTCCTAGAGTTTTTGGTCTACAGACATGAAACTTCATATATAACGTATTTGAATGAAACTTTATATTTGGAAAATCGGTATAAAAGTATGAAAATGTTTTTTAAAAATGAAAGGTCAAAGTCAGTATTACGAATATGCATACATAATGTAGCAACTATTGGCTCATGTTTTAATTTTTAGCCTTGCAGCAAACATGTCTTCATAGCTCAGTCTTTAAGGGAAGAGGAAAAAATAAATCGTAAGCTAAATGTTTTGGTTTTGATTCTTGGTGGTGGCACACGAGTCATTTTTTTTTTTTTTTTAAACTTTTTAAATCATTACTATATATTGGGGGCAATATAATATAATAATAAATATGAAATCTGCATTTATCAAAATATATTTAAGCATATTTTACAACCGGGCAATGCTGGGCGCCCTGCTAGTATTTAGCAAAAACAAAACTTTTAATACCTACACAGATTTTTTTTTTCTCACAATAAACTCACACCATCATTTAGTGACTTTGCAGAGAAAATGTATATTTTTTAAATTTTTATTCTTCAATTTTATTATGAAAATCTAAATAAATTTTTTTTTTTTATATATACAGGGATCCGAAATATAACCCTTTACAATAGCAGACGATTGACGTCACAGTGGTCCGCCATCTTAAGTGAAAAACTATGGTCCCTCCTTGCCAAACTTTCACAAAAAAAAAACTCGGCTACCTACAACATCTATCAACAATTTCCTCACTCTTTTTGTGCCTAAATCTAAACACAGATTCCATAAACAAAGCTCCTTTCCTAGAACTGCCTGCCTGTGAAACACTGTTCCATTGACCTGCTTTCTGGCCGATTACAATATGGTAGCCTTCAAATCCAATGTAAACAAGTTCTTGTTGAGCCGTCCCCGTAAATAATCCAAAATCTACCCAATTTACACTATTAACGATAACTACACCAGAACCACACATTCATTAACCCTTGTCCTCGAGTGGCCTTCGGGCCTTGATAAATGGTGACTCCCTTGTAAAAAAAAAAAAACTACAAAATTACCAAACCATTTTTACTGCCTATAATAATTTTTATTTATTTTATTTTTTTCGCATTCTGTTTTAACCACAGATCACATCATTTACTCAATTGTTAAAGGTGGTTGAGTTTTTTTTTTTTTTTGTTTGTTTTTTTCTACCGGATGCCAGACATTCACCCATTCTCATACACTCCAACCAAGAGATCTTTTAATGATTCTAACCGTCCTTTAACTGTGGCATTCAAAAATGATCACACCCTGACATATCTAAGTTGGTCAATTTATTCAAACTATTTATATAATATCAATACGATAGCATGTGTGTGTTTTTTTTTTTGTTTTTTTTTTTAGTGTCACGCTTACATTTTTTTTCTTCCAAGTGATTGTTGTTTGTTATGACCTCCCATTATTTTGTAATAAATAATTTTACCAAGAATTCTTCAGATTTTAGCTTTGATTATAGCTGAAGGAACTCAAGGTATAGGCCTACACACACACACACACACACACACACACATATATATATATATTCCTCGATGTAAACTTTTAAACATAGAATTTTGAGTAGTGGTTTCCAATTTTTAAAAAAAATATTTTAATTTAATATAAAAATGATTGTTGGCAATTTTAAAATACCAAATTCAATTGCAACCTAAAATTTTTAACTTTTAAAGGATGTTTTTTGACAGTGGATGAAACTTGATTTTTGCACCCAGTTTTCAAATAATGTACTGAGGCCTAATTTACTTCCATTATTCAATTAAGCAGCTTTCATCATCCATTAAATTTATGCACAAAATGATGACATCAACGATTCTGTATAAAAAATTTGGCAATTTTACACAAGAATTCATTTTTAAATGAATTTAAGTATTTAAATGATTTTCTAAAATCTCACTAGTTTGAATAATTTGGAGTTATTTCCCTTGTTTTCAAGGTGGTCATGCGATATTGTCGCTATGGGTTTTGTTACAAATTTTGATTTTCTTATTAAAAAAATAAAACTACTGGTGCTACTGACGTCCGGCAGTTCTGTACCAGTACCTGCTGTCGTCTGGTTACCTGTTCCAGTACCCACTATCATCTGGTTACCACACTCAGACTGATCACGATCTCCAAACCCTACAAATTTATCACTTTCTTTTTTTACTTTGTGAATAAAACATGATATCCATCATATTTAAACGAACATCAGTGTTTCTTCTTTTTCTTTTGCTATTGCCGTTATCTTTTTGCCTCTTTGTCTACCTTGTAGTTGTATGGTCGATTGGTGCAACTCCATACTGCCTCCTGTCCTCTGCAACACTTCTATATTGAACAAATGAAATTCAAAATATTGAATTTCAAGTAAAACAAATAGTACCTCAAATTGTCATGTCGCAAATAGTAACATATCCAAAAATTTTGGAAAACAATAAGGTAGAAAAATAATTATTAATGAAAAACTTTTCGATAAAGTTTAGATGAAGAATGAAATTTGTCCGACATTTTGAATTATGTTTGTCATGTGACATAAGCAACAAAACTTAATTATTTCCCCTGTCATTTTTTTTTTTTTTTTTTTTTTTTTTTTTTAGTAAGCATGATCTAGTGATTTCGTTTCGTTTCACAAATTTCTTTTTTGCATTATTAATTATTTTTCTACTTTATCGTTTTTTTTTTTTTTCTTTTTTTGTAATTTTTAAATATGTTAACTATTTGCGCCACGACAATTACATAGATACAATTTGTTCAACTTGAAATTTAATATTTCGATTAGTCCATTTAATAATCTAGTTTTCACCAAACTACGGAAATTTATGTGAATTTTTGATGTACAATATTTTCTTTCCGTTATGGTACGTACATCACATAATTTTTTTTTTTTTCTTAATATAAGGAGAATTTTGGACAAGCTCTATCCAATAACTTTTCTCTTTTATCCAATAACTATTTTCATTTTATTACACTAAGGACCTCCTACGCAAGCAACAGATTCCTCCCCCCCCCTCTAAAATACGAGGCGCTGAATGTTATAACTTGGTAAGCGCCACAAACAAAAAAATGCTGTTAAAGGTCAGCAACTTTCAAAATGCCATAGAATTTGAACCATGAAAGATATTCATGTGAGATTTTCTTTATTGTGTAGCTTAAAGCAGCAGCAGCTCCTCTTTCTTCTCTCTCTCTCTCTCTCTCTCTTTTTTTTTTTAAGCATATTTTTGTATAAGAAAAGCAAAGTGTTTTGAAAGACAAAACCATTAACAGCGTTTTTCTTGTTTTTCATGGCAACAACGAATCGAATTCAAGTTTTAAAAACATAGTTTGATATATAAATAATATAATAAAACCAAAAATCTAATAAAATTTAAAAAATATTTTAATAGTATTTATTTGGATTTCAAATTTCATTTCAGCTACATTCGTAAAGTATATGAATAACATCGCATAGTTTCATGATAAAGGAACATAACTCTATCAACAATACCGGAAATAATATGATGCAATTTTAGAAGAATGTATTTATTTCGATTTTATTTTTTAATATTTAAAAAATATTTTAATAGTATCTTAATTAATATTGTAAAAGTATTTTAATAGTATTTATTTCGATTTTATTTTTTAATATTTTAAAAATATTTTAATAGTATTTTAATTAATATTTTAAAAGTATTTTAATAGTATTTATTTCGATTTTATTTTGAATATTCTAACACAAATTTTTACTGGACAGAAAGGATACGATTTTCAAGTCCTTTTCAAGACATTTCACATATGAGGTGTTGAATGTCATAACTAGGTAAGCGCCACAAGCAAAAAATGGAGAAAACGCTGTTAAAGTTTTGCGACTTTCAAGAGACTAAAGAATCTGAACTGTGAAAGATACTCATACGAGTTTTTTTTATTGTGTAGCTTAAAGTATCAGTTTCTTTTTTTTTCTCTTCTTTTTTGTTTTTAGCATATTTTTGTGTAAGAAAAGCAAGGCATTTTGAAAGACAAAAGCATTAACAGCGTAGCGGAGTGGCGTTTACCGAGTTAAGTCACTAATTCTGTAAGCCAAGTAACCGATAATAACACTATAGGGGACATCGAACATATTTAACCCCTCCCCCATATGTTACACACTATAACTGTAATTTAACTTAATGTCATCATCATAACTTTTGTATTATTTAAAAGAAGCTTCAAATAAACTAGTGATTTTTTAAAAATTTTTTCAGCATACAAAAATAATAAAAATGCAAGATTAAAATCGTGATTATATTATCGACACCTTAAAGCAATGTTCCTATGTAGTGATCGTTTTGAATGTGTAAATATACATGTATTTTAAAAAATACCCCAAATCCACTAATAGTTAGATTTTCATGAAATTTTCGATACTTATTCATTTTTAAATTAACTGCTTTTAACTTATAAGTTTTCTTAAAATATCTGAGGGTACTCCCCCCCCTTATATTTCATGTTACAAAATATAAACAAAATAAATTTAAGTTGATAAAATTTGCGACATTGTATACAGCTGAAGAGTTTAGATTAAAAATAAATATATATATATATATATATATATATATATATATATATATATATGTATATTTTATTCGATTGGCAAAATTTTAGAATAATTATAAAGAAGTGAACCATCGCGTAAATTCAATCGACTAAAATAAGATGGAAAACGGAGTGAGGAAAAGGAAAAAAAAAAAAAATGGGGCAAGTTACATGTAACAAATGTACAATTCAATAAAATAAATAAATCGATTAAAAACAAGATCGTTAAAATAAACCTGAAGCGCTTTTCGTTCAGACTAACTTTTCAAGGGTCATAAGTCTGAAAATTATTATTTTTTTAGAATATTTGGTAGTGGTATGGAGTAAGAGCTTGCCCCATTTTTTTTTTTTTTTTTTTTTTTTTTTTTTTTCCTTTTCCTCACCCCGTTTTCCATCTCATTTTAGTCGATTGAATTTACGCGATGGTTCACTTCTTTATAAATATATATATATATATATATATATATATATATATATATATATATATAAACCCGTTATTTATTTTACTTGAAGTTTTAAATAAGATTGGACATGAAATCAATATTGTTGGTGGAAAGGAATACTACCAAATAAAATATTTCCTCTCATATTTAACCAAAATTTCATGAAAATCTGACCTTTGGTTGATTTTTGCTAGATTTTTTTTTTTTAAACACGGGGGTATGTTTATGCTTTCAAAATGATCACTACATAGGAACGTTGTTTTAATGTAAACACGATTTTAATCTTGCATTTTTATTATTTTTGTATGCTGTAAAAGAATTTTTAAATACTAGCAGCTGTGTCACGTCGGCACACACAACACTGAGTCAAACACAAAATTGAATACACTCAACATCAAGTACACTCAACATCATTTTACCATCAACGATAACCCTGTGAACTCGGAGTATGGGAAATTCTCATATGCAGAAACAAAATCACTGAAAAAAATACCCTAACTAAGAGTAAGGATAATGAGTAAACGTTGAATAAAATGATGGTTAAAATTAATACGAAATTGCCAGGATTCGAAACTAGAATCTTCTGATCCGTAGTCAGATGCTTTATCCATTGCACCACAAGTTCGGTCTGTATGATGAAAGATGTTACCGCGACTGTATACAGACAGTGCTAAATTCCGTTGACATGGGCAGGTAACTTTTTTTGACAATTACAGGAAACGGCCGGAAAACCCTTATTTCGGGCTTTTTGTGTGACTCAGCGTTGTTCGCTACAAACCATGTATAGATAAGCACAATCTAGGGATTCACACCTTTCAGGGGAAAAAAAAATGTTTTCGATTCGGTGCATCCGTTCGAAAGTTTTATTGGTGTACACACACACACACACACACACACACACACACATAAATAAATAAATATTTAGAATTTTATTAACAGTATAGATTACTAGTTTATTTTAGTCTTCTTTCAAATGGTACAAAGGTTATGATGATAATATCAAATTAAATTACAGTTCCATCGTATTACATATGGGGGGGGTGAATCTGTGGTGCGCATTGGAGGTCCCTATATTTCACAATTCTATTCACGTTTTTTCTATTCATATTTCTATTCATATTTCTATTACATTCGATCATATTTTTTACTAATGAGTCATCAATTAGTAAGGCTAAAAGCCACCCAAGAATAAGAATTAATGGATAGAACATTAGTTGAATGATGAAAAATATTATGAAAGTTGCAATTAAATTTGAAGAGGACCCTGGACGATGTTGTAGCTCACAGTAAAGCAATCCTGCGGTAATTTTATACTAATGTCAAGAAACTTTTTATGCAAAAGTCGTTTGATTTGCAAGAAATTTTCTTTTTTTCTATTTTTTTAAAGAGAAAGTCTGGCGCTTCTACACTATTGGGACGAAATATAAAAACTCGTAATACTGAATTTCACATGAAAACAATGATATCTAAGAATTCCTCATATTTTTAAGATGATTACGGAAATTGATAAGGTAGAAAATTATTTATTAAAAAAAAATAAAAAATAGAATTTGATGAAAACGATCATAAGGCACAGGAGAGTTCAAAAGGGAGGTAATTTTCCGTTTCGATTTAAACAAGGCTGCAGCAATTTTTCACCTGCTATCACAATTAAAGTTGTTTTTCTTTAATAATTCAGTAATATTTAGGTAATTCTGACAGCATAATTTGGAAGTTATCAATGTAACATTAGAATCGACAAAAAAATCAGTTGAAACCATTTTTTTTTTATCTGAAAAGTCCATTTATCGACTACAAAATCTCGTCCCAATAGTGTAGAAGCACCAAAAGTCTTCATTCTGTGATGGCCACCAAATCTGAAATTTTAACCGATGTTGATCTAAAAAAATCCCCAATATATTTTTGGCTGCTTCGATATCGAATACGTCATCATCACAATGGTGTATTTGTTAGGCTATATAAAACTTTGAATTTGTAATATATTTGCCAGGTCATAAAATACGCTTAAATATGATATTTTAATTTGTCCAGATTTCGTATATATACTAGCGGGGGTGCCCGGCGTTGCCTGAGTGTTTTTGTGTGTGTTAAAAAAAAAAAGTGTTAGTAGGTAGGCAGGCTCGAACCCGTGACAGCCAGGCGGAAAAGAAAGTGAAAGAAAGCATGACATCTTAACGCTATGCTATGATGCAACAGGAAGTGAGTGAAAAGCGTTCAAATTTAGCGATGTCAACCTTAACGCCATAGCAGATAAGAATCATGCACTTAAATCTGGCTGTAGGCTAGTTAAGCTTTCAGCTTTCTGTTTCCCCACGACTCTGGCTGTAGGCCAGTTGCCATATTTGTTTCCTCACGATGTTGGGGAAAACCAGCTCCCCCTAAAAAGGGGAGCTCTGACAGAGTCTAAATGAATAGCACTTGTCTGATATGAAAGGTTTCCCCCACATTGATCAAAGCCGATAGTCTTTCTGGACGTCCCGGCCAGGTAGGCCAGCGATTGACTTTGGTTTGATTAGTTTCGCTTTATTTATATGAAAAAGACAAACACATGAAAGGACAAGACAGTGGGAATTTTTTTTAAAAGTCGATCAAAATAAAGATAAAGATGACGTTCGTTCATGAACTGGAGTTACTACAATCTAGGGAGTATAAGGAAAGTTCTCCAAAATAGTGACGTTGTCAAGAAGCCCGGCAAAAAAGCCTTTTTTGGACATACAAAAACGTTCGCAGCTGTTTTGCCTTTTATATGTATAAAGATTATTATAGAGTTGTGATTTCAAAAGTAAACAAAAATGTATTTGGGTATCAACAGCTAGAATCGAAACCAAAAACAAAACTGTAGCATTCAAAGCTGGTGACGTTACCACTTTATCAATGTAATATGGATATGAACTGATTAAAAATTAATTAAGATGAATGTACAAAATGTATAACGATTTTTTCAATTTCAACCCTTTTTTAGTCCCTTAAAACTGTTTTAACCAGCTAAAGACGTATAAAAGAACGGTCAATAAAAATTCCAATCCTTTGAGGCCCCTAGCGCTGCTCTGCAACTTTTAGTTTGGGAGTAGATAGAGTTTGAAATATGGAGACAGACAGACAGACATATAGTCTTTTATATATTAGATTTCAAGACAATCACATGGTGTCTTTATTTTAAAACCGGACACATGTTCAAAGATGTTATGCGGGTCAAGTTGGTTTACATGTGTCGGGTTTTATTGAATAAAAGAAAAGGCGTAGTTCGCATTTCGTGTGGTAATTTGATGAATCAGAAGTTGTTGAAATTTTTCTGACACCACGAGTAGTAGTGCAGATTAGAGTGGGGTCTGGTGTAAAGGTTGTGACATATTGGTAAATCGCGACTCCCAACTCTGTCAAGAGTTAAATTTCTTTTTTTTTCTTTTTAAGTTTTTTTTTTTTTTTAATGTTGACGTTTCATCCCAAACAAGACACACGGCCACTTATTCGTGATGGGGCCATTATTTGGGACCAGATTTGCAGGGATACTATTTATGGAATTCAGCAGTAAGATGAATACGGCATAATCACGTTGACACACCGGTTCCCGCTGGATCAGCGAAGTTAAGCAACATTGAACCTGGTCAGTAAAAAATGAGTGACCATTTTGAGACTTTCAGGTGCTGTATGTGCTCTCCGCTTATTTCGACATTGTTTCCAGTCGTCCTGGTCTTCTCCTTGCCACTGGACCCAAACAGTGTCGATTCAGGAGAGGTGTGGATAGGTATTGCGCAACCCTTGCCTCACAATTACACACGCAACTGCCCCATCAGGGGTATCCTTTGTCTTTCGAGACTAAACAGAAGCATGGGATGGATGGCAGCAAGATGTTTGTTTACATTACACTTGAATTTCTGCATGTCAGTGCGGTCAGGGAAGCAGGTGCAGCAGTCTAAGGAAAAAAGCTATTCTAGTAGAAGGCCTTATGGCATCTAGGGATCTCTACAATGTGGGGGTGGGATTTTGCTGCTTGTCAGGTTTGTCAGGGATATTGTTGTTGAGGGTGTACTAGTGCTCAGAGTTCATCAGAGCACTTGCCATTGAAATACTTGTAAAACAAGCACAAGGATGCCACGTTTCGGTGATGGGACAGAGGTTGGAGTTTAGTTGATAGTTCAGAACCTATTAGGTTGGCGACTCCTATTTGAACTCTGTTTGGAGCAAAAGACTAGGGGCAGATGCACTGGCCCAGATGTGGCAACAATACTCAATGCATGGGCGAACTGTTGCCTCGTAGGTGTGAGTAGCCTTTTGGCACGGTAGAGAGAGCCCACCTCCCCCACAGGGAGGAACTTTGTGGCCTTCGGACAAGATCAAAGTGTAGTATTTTTTTTTCTATGTGTCCCTTGACACAAATGAAATTTTATTAATATTGTTATCTTTTTTGTATTTTTTTATATAAATAAAAAATGTTTTAAAAATTGGGTTTAAGTAGGAACAACCGTCCCCTCCCACCACACACACATAAATACAAATTTAAAAGGGTAACCATGATAAAAGATGCTGGCCGAAAGAGAAATCTTTTAAAATTGCCAATAGAGACGAGATGGATCAACCAACCTCACCATCCCCCCCTTCTTTTTGAGTTGGCCTTGTGCCTAAATATTTTGTTCATTTTTCCAATTGTATTTTTTTCCTGTGAATAAAAAATTTAATATCTCAAAGTGTAGTATCTGTTCCGGCAGATGCTGCAATCAAAGACCATTGCCCTTGTGGCAATATTTTTGTCCATGTAGGGGCAACCCTATATATACCTGCAGACTCTCACTATCCAGCTCCCATTTCCCACCTCTCGGGAGCTGGTCCCTTTTCTCTTCCCTCTCCCCCACCCTCTCTCCACATTAAAAAAAAACGGCCTTGTGCCTAATTTGCTTGGTGGGGAAGCAAATAAATACAGCCCACCTTCTTTGCAGCAACCTTAGCAATTGCCTCAATATTTTGTTCCAGATTTTTCCAAATAACACAAGACTATAAACTATAGGCTATAAACCTGTTCGGATGAACTCTAGCATAAGTAACAAGTAAGAAGTTTCTCTAGAAGTATAACCGTCACCAGAATTTTCTCAAAGACACTCCTGGAAGGAAGTAATGCTCTTAAATAATCAGCAATTAACACACAAGCAAATAACTTCCTGTCAGCTAGAGGTATAAATTTAGAGCCATAAAACACTCGACTAGCTAAACCATGCAATACGATTTTCCCCAATCTCCATCTGTGCTTAAATCCAAACGCAAATTCTTGACCACACACACACACACACACACACACACACACACACACATTCAGCTTTATATATATATATATATATATATATATATATATATATATATATATATATATATATATATATATATATAGTGTTATAGTGTTATAATGGAATAATTCCAGGAGGAAATCCGGATATGAGAGCTCAATGTGTACCCTCTCTATAAAATGTATTAAGTGGATTGCTACTACCACCCCCTCTGGTTTTTTGACAGTCGAGGCCCGATTCTTTTTCTTTCTTTATTTCAGTATCAAAAATGTAATTGTCTAGTTTAGATGCTTGAAAATACCATAAGGTTGAAATAAATTATGTAATTTCCGTGTTATATTTTTATGTTATATATATATATATATATATATATATATATATATATATATATATATATATATATATATATATATATATATATATATTACTACCAGCAAATAAAGACAGTGCTACAATCTTAATAGATAGAGCGGAATATTTCAAGACATTGGCTGATCTAATAGGATCTGATGGTTACTATAAAGTAAAAAAGAATTTGAAAACAGAGGAATTTGTCACAGATTTTCAGTAAAAACAAAGACTTAATACCATGTACACTAGTAAGCTACCACAATTATACAGCCTTCCTAAGATTTACAAAGACGGTATTCTATTAAGGTTCATTGTTAGCGTCCATTTTTAGAGTGCCATCCATTGAGCCAATATAATGATCCCAAGGATAATCAAATCTCCATCGTATGTTAAGAATCTAATTTATTTGCAAAAAAAACAAAAAAACAAAAAAACAAATAATGTACGTAACATCTGTATATATTATCAAGTATACACTAATTTTATTTGAAATTTTGAAGAAACTGTTTTCACTTTCAAACTCGACATTAACTGAAAAATCAACACATTTTGTGCAAAAAAGAAAATAGATAAAACTTAGTGTGGATACTAATTGTAACATTTATCTTCAAATTTGTTATCGTCGCTATTACTTAGCCAAAATTAACCAAAAACATAGCTAATAAATGGTATCAACCGAACTGTATACTTTTATTATCAGTATTTTTGTTTAATTTTCAATTTGTGAGCAATTATCGAGGCTCCACGAGACGGTCTGATAGCAGTTATTATTTTTTTCATTCTAACAGACTTGACTGTACTTTTCTATTTCATTAAAAATGCTGTAAAATAATGTAAAACAAATACACAAAACATATTCAGGTAGGTAAACGAGCAACTTATCTTGTCTTTGGTAACATTTATTTGTTATATATTTGTTTTTTGCCTTTCCTTTTCTTTTTTTCCCCCTTTTTCATGTTCTGTTGGAAATTGTTAAAAAGTTTTAACAATTGTTTGAAACTTGCAAAAGTCATGTTCAGTTGAGTTTGTAGATGGACTCATCATTTACATTTTTCTATATAAATTAAACAGTAGATGTATGTATGTATGTATGTATGTATGTATGTATGTATATGTGTGTGTTTGTGTGAAAATATTTAACCGATAAACTCTTAAACTACTGGTCACAAAACACTGAAATTAACAGGAAATAGTAATCATACACCAAGGACGGTTTATAATGAATAAAATCTTTGTTTGGATGAATGAATAACGTGTACAAAAATATGTCAGCAAATTGAAATGCAAAATGTTCATTTCGACTTTCCGACATATTCCTATTAGTTGCACGCATGCGCAAATTCATTCATAGCTTGAAGTGGTGTAATTTTGCATCTTTCTTATATTCTGTCAATAGCTCCAACAGTAGGGAACACAGCTGAAGCACTAAATGTTTTGGTTTCAATTTTAGTTGATGGCACCCAAGTTATATTTTTTTAAACTTTTGATATATATATATATATATATATATATATATATATATATATATATATATATATATATATATATGATATATATATATATCATCATCATCATGTGCTGTCCTTCGTGTCCGAAGACGACTTCCTGTGGACCATCATTCTCCACTTGTCACGGTCGCGACTGAGGGTCTGCCAGCTTCCAGTAGGGATCAACCTGTTCTTTAGATTTCGTTTGACGGTGTCACGAAACCTGAGCTTAGGTCTGCCTGTGCCTCGTACCCCATCCTCCAATTGTGGAAACAGTATCTGTTTTGGTAGTCGGGAGTTCTCTATTCTATTTACATGCCCGGCCCATCTCAGGTTTTTCTGGATGAGCAGGTCATACATGCTTGGGAGGTTGGCTTGTGATAGGATCTCCCTGTTGCTGACAAAGTCATACCACTTGACATTTAAAATCTGCTGGAGGTGTCTCATCATATAGGTGTTGAGCTTGCGGGCTACCAGTTTGTACACTGGCCAAGTTTCTGCACCGTATAAAATTGACGAGAGGACGATGGCGCGGTACACCAAACATTTAGTTCTGAAAGTCAGGTCTTTATTTTGCCAGACCTTCTGTTTGAGTTTTGTATAGGATATGGAGGCGTTAGCCATTCTTGTAGAAATCTCCTCGTCCATTTTGTTGTTGTTCATGACTGTGGTCCCTAGGTATTTGAATTTGCTGACATTGTAAAGCTCCTGGTCTTGAATCTTAATTGGCTGGCTTGTTGCTGGTGATCCAGGGGATTGTTGGTACATCATTTCGGTTTTCTTGATGTTAATCTTCAATCCGAAGGCCTTGGCTGATCCTGCGAAGCGAGTTATTATGTTCTGAGCATTCTCGTGACTATGCACTACAAATGCGGTGTCATCAGCAAACATGAGCTCCCGTATGAGTATCTTTGTTGTTCTGTTTGCGGATGTGTATGCATTGACATTGAAAAGGTCTGCTCCTGGCCTAGATCGTATAAAAACACCCTTACCACAATTTCTAAAGGCATGTCGAAGCACAACTGACAGGTAGAGTGAGAAGAGGGTTGGAGCGAGTACGCAGCCCAGTCTGACACCATTCTGCATGTCGAACGGATCAGAGAGCTCGCCCTTCAGCTTAACTGTGGCTTTCATGCCTGAATGAAGGTCTCTGACAAGGCTGGTGAAGTGTGCAGGAAAACCAAGCTTCAGCAAGACTTCCCAAAGAGTGCTTCAATCCACTGTGAGAAGATCATATCCGCTGTGCCTGTTTGAACGGAATCCACTTTGTGCCTCAGGTAGCAAGGTTTCAGCATGCGCTGTAAGCCTGTTCAGGAGAACACAAGCGAACACTTTCCCAGGGACTGAGAGCAGTGATATACCCCTGTAGTTACCGCACAGCCTGCGATCTCCCTTTTTGAATATGGTCACTAGCTGTGCGTCTTTCCAATCTTGAGGGACAGTTGCAGTGGTCCAGGCATTCTGTATGATTGTGCAGAGAGTGCTAAGTAGTTTTTGTCCTCCTCGCTTGATGATCTCAGGGTATATGACATCAGACCTAGCTGATTTGCCATCCTGTAACATCAGCACTGCTTTGCAGACTTCATCTGAGTCAGGGCATCTGTCCATCCAGTGCTGTGTCGGAAACTGCTCCAGGTTGATTATTGCTCGTTCATCAATGTCTGGCGTCTCATTTAGCAATGTTTTGAAATGCTCAGTCCATCGTTTTAGAAGCTCGCATTTGTCAGTAAGGAGAGTGGAATTGTCACTTGCAAGTAGTTGATCGTGATGGCTCACATTTGGGCCCCAGACTGCTCTCATACTCCCATAGAAACCCTTCATGTCATTGGTGTCAGCCAGAAGCTGTAGTTCAGCAGCCTTAGCCATCCACCAACTGTTCTTAAGTTTCCTACATCTGCTCTGGAGCTTGCTGTTTGCCTTAGCTTACTTTGCTTTGATGGATCTAGTGTTCCTGAACAACATTGAACCTCTTGCAGCGTTTCTCTGGTTGATGAGTTGCTTGATTTCTTCACAGTTCTCATCGAACCAGTCCTCATGACCGAGGCACTCTTTGGATGTTTCATAAACAGTTTCTTTGAAGAGCAGCCAATCTGAGTTTACATCTCCGGTTGGTTCAGCAAGTCTCTCACTGAGAGCATTCACCAGCTCTTCTCTTACATTTTGACGTTTCAAACCGTTGACATCCAGCTTCTTAGGGGGTGGTTCTTTATCTTTATTTTGCATCTCAGTTTGAATCTCGCTTGTGTCCGGATCATAATATGGTCAGTGTTACAGTTTGCTCTCCTCATTGCTCTCGTGTCCAGGATATCTGGGAGGTCACGTTGACGAGTGATGATGAAGTCAATGAGGTGCCAATGTTTACTTCTAGGGTGCATCCAGGAGTTCCTGTGAACAGGCTTGTGTTTAAAGAAGGTGTTGGTGATGCAAAGCTGATGCTCAGTGCAAAGTGAAAGGAGGAGCTCCCCATTTGTAGTTGACTTTCCCACATCAATACTTCCCTAGTGCTCTGGGCTAAGTGATATAATCCTGTCCTACCCTGGCGTTAAAATCTCCCATGAGTATGATCTTATCCGGTTTTGGTACAGATATGTTTTGATTTAAGCACAGATGAAGAGTGAAAAAAATTACTGACAGTGGTTTCAGCTAGACGGGTGTTTTTCGTGAAAGATTGGCGAGGGGGGACCAGAGATTGGAACTCAGACAAGCACTTGCCATAGAAATAATGATAAAACAAGGACAGGGTAGAATTAGCTGCAAAGTTCTTTGCAAATAGTTTGGCTTTGTCTGATGCTGACGAGATGACCTCAGGTCCATTGATGATGGTTGGGATAGAATGCACGTTTCTGTTCAGGATCTTGTTTGCTATTTGCCAAAACTGGTGGGAACCAAGCCCCTGCTCAGCTACTTTGAATTTGACGGATTGAGCATATAGCTCTCTCGCATTTTTTATTACTCTTTTACAATGGTTGCTGGCGGTCCTGAAAGTAGCTTTAGTCTCAGTACATCTATTACGTTGGTAGCTATGGAAAAAATTATTTCTGTGTGCGATGGCAGCAGCACATTCAGGGGAGAACCATGGCTGGCTGTTAGGTTTTTGTTGGAATTTTTGGATGATATGAATCGGTCTATACCTACAATTAACTATTCAGTCAGGTCTGATACTATAGAGGACACATCCTTTTTAAACATGGAATGCAGAGGTAGATCAGCTATAAATGTACGGAAGCTATCCCAGTCAGCCATAGAGTATCGATATACTGTACAGTGGAGAGGTACGCCTGAAGACTTGTTGCATTTCATTTTTATCTTAACTGATACAGCCGAGTGGTTGGAAGATCCCAGAGGGGATAGAAAATAACATGAACATAGTTCAGGGGAAGTTGTGAGAAAAAGGTCTAGAAAGCTTGCATACTGACCGGTGGTATCAGGCACATGGGTGGGTTCGTAAACAATCTGAGTGAGGTCATAGGCAATGGAGAAGTCATGACAGAACCCCCCCCCCATCATCTTGTTCGAATGGGTCAGCCATTCCACATTGTGGACATTGAAGTCACCACAGATGTGAATGTTAGCTGAAGGATGAGCAGACAGGATGTGGTCAATTTTCTCAGATATGCTCTTAAAGATATTAACTCTGCTGTTGTGGGGGCGATATATATATATATAATATTCAATAGAGAATTGTCTCTGTAAGAATAAATACGAAATCTGCATGAATTAAAATATATTTAAAAATATTTTACGAAAAGGCAAGGGCGGGTGCCCTCTCCCTCCGTTAGTAGGAGAGGGGCACCGCCTTTGCCTTGTTGTAAAATATTCTTAAATATATTTAATGTCCGAGACCCCTTCATCTTATCTGCCCTCTATCAATGAAAGAGAAATCGTTCTAGACGTTAAAGCAATTTTTATTTATGTGGAAAGTGCCTTTTATTTTCTTTTGGGGGCGGGGGGGGGCTGAACCTCCTCCCCTCAAAAAAGAAAAAAGAAAAAAAAAAACGACAGGTGCTAACTCTCTCCACGTCCAGATGCAAGTAAATGAGAACGTAATTGACTTTTTTTTTTTAACAAAATATATAAAATCGAACACTGCAGCAAATCAACAACAAAAAAATTGGAATTCCTTTTCCTTTTTCAGAAATAAAAAACTTGGAACTGTTAAAATTTATTAAGCAACAGCTTGATAAAAAAGAAACACACACACACACACACACACACACACACACACACACACACACACACACAAAACTTTGCCTTCAAGCAACATTAAACATTTTTCCAAAACTATTCTTTATCATTGTTGCTTAAATGTTATTTATTTTTTTATTTTTTTTTTTACTGTTTTGAATATACGTGTATAAAAAATAAATGTTTTAATTTGAATTTTATTGTGTTACACTATAAGTTTGCTTTTCTTTTTAAACAAGAAATAAATAAGTGATTATTTTCAGTCTTTAAAGATATGGCTAATGCTGAGATTGACGTCAGAAACAAAATTGCAATAAAAAAAAAGCTGGGAATGGGATCAATTAGGTTTCAAGGACCCCACAAAATATGCAAAACGAAAGCGATTCCTTCAAATCGCCACCTGTTGATTTTCAACGCATGTGACGTTTGTAAACAAATATAGTTTAACCCCACCCCATTCCCTATATTAAAAATCGATCTTGTGATACATAAACAAACTCAAATACTAAGTGCGAAATTATCAATAATCCTCACCCACTCCTCTCAAAGCATTGTCCTAATTTTAGCTGTGATTATTATTTTTGAGATAAGCCCACGGAAAAAAGTTTCTGGGTTATGGTCCAGTGAGTGTGAGGCCTATTCAGGATCATACCTACTGATGAGATGATCACCAAAGTCCCCTCCCGCCACTATAATTAAGTGGTGATAAAACAAAGACTGTTGGACATTCATGAGAGAAATTTGGTGGACAAATCTGTGTAACATCATTAAATGACCAATTCAGGACACGTGCACGTATTGACAACTCACATGCTGAGTTAATGTTGCATAGCTGCTCGGCATGCCCTATCCAGCCTTGATAGTGTTTATAACCTACCTTGAAACCTACTAGGTGATGCCCTTTTCTCTTCCCTGCAACCTCTTTCCTACAGAAGAGACGTTGCAAGCCTGTCTCTACTCTATCGCTATTTTCATGTCAAGTGCTCGACTGAACTCCAATCTATGGTCCCCCTTGCCAAACTTTCAAATAAAAAAGCACTCGTTTAGCTACAACCACTATATATGATTTTCCCCACTCTCTCTCTGTTGCTAAATCTAAATGCAGATTCCATGAACAAAGCGTCTTTCCTAGAACTGCTCACCTTTGAAACACTGTTATGCTGGCTTGCTTCCCGGTTGAATATAACATGGTAGCCTCCAAATCCAAAATAAACAACTTCCTATAAATAATCAAATTCTACCCAATTTACATCATGAATTATTACTACACCACCACGTTACATTCATTAACCCTTATCCTCGAGTGGCCTTTAGGTTTTGATAAGTGGTGATTCCCAAGTAAAAAAAAAAAAAAAATTAAATTTAAGCCATGGATGTGTGCGTGACGTCACGGAATGAAATGCATATGCACCAAGATGAAAAGAAAAAGAAGAGGAAAAGCAAAAGGGAAAAAGGTACGCTTGATAAGCAGGTGAGTCTCCTCCTCCTCCTACCCCCCTTCGAAAGCAAGCCGACCGAGCTGTGGGTCTTAGAGAGAAATACTGCAACAGCTGATTGTAGCTAAAAACCAAGGACTGCTATCTGACCATGACAGGGAAAATAAAGAGTGAACATATTGTGTCGTGTTGTAAAAACATGTCGGTGTGAAACTGAACGAAATTTTTTTTTTTTTTAGATAGGAGTCACCACTTATCAGAGCCTTGGTTGTGGAATCAACATTTAGGTTTAGGCACAGATAAAGAGTGTGGGAAATTGTTGATAGTGGTTTTGGCTAGACAAGTGTTTTTCGTGAAAGTCTGGCGAGAGGGGACCACAGATTGAAGGTCAGACGAGCATTTGCTATGAAAATAATGATAAAGCAGAGACAGGCTCGCAACGTCTCTTCTGTGGGAAAGAGGTTGCAGGGAAGGGAAAAGGGCATCCCCCACTAGGCTACGAAGTCTATTTTGATCTCTGTCAAGGCAGGATAAGCTGCTTCTAGCAGCTTATCCTGCCTTGATCTTTTCTTTCACCTAAAAAAAAGTTTGTGCCAAAGTTTTCTTTTCTTTGTGAGTCTCTACATTTTTTCTTTTAACAATGGAGTCACCACTTATCGACCCGAAAGCCACTCGAGGATAGGGATTAATGAATGTAAGGTGGTAGTGTAGTAGTCGTTAATGGTGTAAGTTGGGTAGAATTTGATTATTTAAGGGGACAGTTCAACAAGAACTTGTTTACATTGGACTTGATGGCTACGATAGTGTAGTTGGCCGTTTTTTATATTTTAAAAGTAATAACGTTACGTACAGACCATAAAATGCAAAACATTTATTTACTTACTTATTTATTTATTTATTTATTGTAATTCATTTTTGGAAATATATTTTCAGACTGTTTGTACATAATTGTCTCCTACGAACATAAGAGAAAACCGACCTCCTCCTCAGAACATAAGAGAAAACCTTACTAAAAAAAAGGCGTTTCTCTGTATGTGTATGAAAAGAAAACATGGTGCTAACTGTTTGAGAAATAGAAATCTATATATTAATAGAATAGCATGTGTGTTATTTATTTTGTGTCTCACGCTTACATCCGAGTGACTGTCGTTTAATTGTTATGGATTTCCAGTTTTTGTAATAAATAATTTTAACAAGAATTCTTCAAAAGTTTTGGTTTTGGTTTCGATTATATCTGATGGCACTCCAGTAATCTATTTTTTATAAAGAATTTTACAAAGGATAAACCAGGTTAGGCCAAACCTCAAAACGTAATCAAAGTTATAAAATTCCCACTAATGTTTACTATGCTAAAATCACAATGACTAATGGATATCCATTAACCCTTATCTTCGAGTGGCCTCTGGGCCTTGATAAGTGGTAATCCCCATGTAAAAAAAAAAAAAAAATGCATCGGCTACTCATTTTGCACGTACCTAATTATTGAAGTAAATCTTTATATCTATAAAAGTGAAAATATCTGTGTGTGTGTGTGTGTGTGTGTGTATGTGTGTGTGTGTGTGTGTGTGTGTGTGTGTGTGTGTGTGTGTGTGTGTGTGTGTGTGTGTGTGTGTGTGTGTGTGCATTTCCCTAGAAAATAACTCTATTAATTTTCGGTCTAGAGACACGAGATTTGACCTAAGGAGTATTGAGAATTGAGAAAATCTTTTTAATCAGTTTTCGGTCAGAAATTTGTCTGTCAGGGGTCAAAGTTCAAGGATTTGACCTTTATAAACTCTACCAAACTCCTCCGCCTCTTTTGGGTCTAAACACTTGAAATTTTAAATGTAGGTTACTTTGACATGGATCAAACTTTTTAATTTGATTTAAACCCCAAAAAATAAATGTTAAGGAGTCAAATTGGTGTCAAAGTTTTTTTAAATTTTACCTCTGCGGTCTCTACCAAATTACACAGTCAATTTCTTGTCTAAACATATGAATTTTTTACATAACGGGTATTCAGATATGCAGCAAGCATTTTAATCAATTAAGTGTTGAGGTGAAAATTTGGCTGCTAAACGGTCAAAGTTGAAAGAGTTAACTTTTGCAGATTCTACCAAATTCCTCTGTCAATTTTGTGTCCAAACAATTGAAATTTTAGATGTAGGTAACTTGGATATGGGTAAAACTTTTTAATGTCAAGGGGTCAAAATTGGGGTCAAAGTTTTAAAAAAATTATCTCTGCAGTCTCTCCGAAATTATTCAGAAAATGTTTAGTCTAAACATTTGAAATCTTACATAAAGTGTATTCACACGTATATATATATATATATATATATATATATATATATATATATATATATATATATATATATATATATATATATTCACACGTAGGGCAAGTTATAAACAGTACATACGGCTCGAGCAAAACCGGGCTGAACTACCAGTTTTTAAATAAAATGCAAAACTTCACAAAAATTGGCAATAGTTACATGCTATTTACCTCCCTTTCTCTGGTGTTTTTTTAGGCAAATATTTTAAATTTTCAATAATTTTCGTCAAAAATTTTTTTTGTTTTTTTTATTATCGCATTTTGTTCTCTGGCGCAAATCTCTGTTTTTATTTTTTCGATAATTTTTCAAATGTTTACATAATATTAGAAGCAGGATTTAAGGTGTGTATGGACTTGTTGCATCTTTCCTAGGTCCACTCCTCTTCTATGTCAACATATCAATGTTATTATGCTAATGCTGAGTTCATCAACGTTTGTTTCCTTAAAGGTTTTTTCCCCTACATAATACAAAATACATGCTAAAATATTTTTCAGTTCTGGGATTGAGTTATGTTTGTAAAACTCCATTTTAACTTGTCTGGCCCCCTCCCGCCTTCTTACAAATACCCTCATGACCAAAATGACCACTTGAAAATCTTTAAAAAGAAACCTTTTTTTTTAAGATAGATTTTTAATCAGTAGTGTATTACAATTCTCTGTCAATCCACACAGTACCGACATTTCATCACCTAACATTTAATCACCCTATTCATCACGGACATATAATCATAAGACATTTAATAACGTGTCTTTTCATCGCATGGGCACTTAATCACTCGGCACCATAACAATTAATCACCTCCTAAGGAAAAAAATAAAATTTATGTGATAATGTTTTTATTACGTTAAATTTTTAACCCCTTTGACAATTTTTGGGTTATTTTTATGAGAGATTAAAATCTATAGGGTAAAACTGCCCCCAACGCCAATCATGCAAGGGTTAGAGGACAGGCTATCTGTTGCTTAAAGTAAATATCAGCCACGTTTTTTTGTTTAAACTTTTTAACAAATAAACAATAAACATAACATTTATTTTAATTTATTTATTTTTCATTAAAAAATGTAAACAAACTTCTGCAAATCATTTGTTGTATAAACAAGAACTATGAAGATGAGAACAATAGTTCGCAAAAATGGACAAACAGATTATGAAGAATCATCTTAAAGGATTCCAAAAAATAGGCAAATGTGATGAAAAAACAATAGCCTTCAAGCGCTTTCAAAAATCCCTAACTGATTAAATGTCTCTACGTGATTACGTATCCACGTGATGAAAAACATTTGATTAACTGTCTAGTGATTTATAGTCTGTGATTAATTATCGTCTGATGAAATGTCAGGTGATGAAAAGACCATGGACCAATCTACACATGCATAAAAATTAAATAGGCATCTCACAATAATAACACTTGTTCTTAAACCTATTCCGGAATATAGGTGTACTTAAAAACAAGCAAATGCTCAAGTTTGAATAAAAACCTGGGAAAACTACACTATAATAGCGAAATTCGAAATTTTTATATTGTATTTCAAGGCAACCCGATAGTTTCTATTTATTTATCATGTATCAGTAATGAATATATCCAAAACTTAGGAAAAACGATAAGGTACAAAAAATTATTAAAGAAAACATTTTTTGACGAAAATTAATGAAATTAAATATTTGGCTAAAAAAACACCAGAGAGTTCCAAAGGGAGGTAAATAGTGTGTAACTATTGCCAATATATATATATATTTTTTAATAAATTGTGCATTTTGCCTTGTTTTTCGCATAACTGAATTACTTCCCTTGTTATTATGTCAGGTGTTCCAAAGGAAATATGGCGACAGGTTTTTTTACAATAAAGATCGAAAACTCATGTTTTTAAATTAATGCGATATTTAAGTACTTCTGACATGCTAATTTTTTTTTTTTTTACATAGACATCACCACTTATCAAGATCCAGAGGCCACCCGAGGATAAGGGTTAAAGAGTGTACAGTAGTCAATTAGATAATATAGTAATCATTAGTAATGGAAAGTCGGTAAATTGGTTAACTTAAGTGGAACGGTTAATCAGGAACTTGTTTACATTGGACTTGAAGACAGCCATATTGTAGTCGGCTAAAAAGCAGGCAAACGGAAGAGAGTTTCACAGGAATGCAGTTCTAAGAAAGAAACTGTGTTCATGGAATCTACATTTAGGCTTAGGCACAGATAAAGAGTGGGGGAAGGGTTAGGGTTAGGGTTAGGGTTAGGGTTAGTAGATTCCATTGTTTTTTTTTTTAATCGATTTTTCGTTTTCCGAATTTCGCCATGATAGTGTAGTTGTACCAAACACCCTTACTGCTTTCGAATAGACTTCCTGTCTTTCATAAATAATTAGTTTCATTAATGAAAATTCATCTCAATATTAAATCTCAGCATTTCTGTGACTGATTATAACTTTGCTGAATTCATTTTGTAATGCACAAATCAAAAAACAGCATTTATTTCTTTGGCTTTGTCTATTTACATATTCTTTCAATTATAAATAACTACCTTTATTAAAATGCATTCACATCACACTAAAATAACCTTTCCTTTTTTCCCACTTGCTTTGTCTATTTTTAATACTTGTAATTAGTTCAACTCATTTATTTATTCATGAAACTCGTACGATTTTTATTCAACACATATACAAACCTAAGCCTAAGTCTGTAGATGTAATTGTATTCATGCACATGCTGTTTTTTTTTCTGCATTACTGACTTTGTTTATAAAAGTGAAATCATTCTCTTCTACTATTTCACCCAGGCAACATCAGGACACAGGTCATACTAGTTTCCTATAATAAACATCAAGAAAAACACCTACAAGCTAAACAAAACATCAAGAAAAACACCTACAAGCTAAACAAAAAGACAGAAAACACATACAAGCCAAATGAACAAACAAACAAAAAACACATACAAGCATAACAAACAAGCAAAAGAACCCGTAAAAGCTAAACAAACAGAAAAAAAACGCATACAAGCCAAACAAACAAAAAACATACATGCCAAACAAACAAAAAGAAAAATATATACAATCCAAATACACAAACAAAAAATACATGCAAGCCAAACAAAAAAATAAACAAAAACACAAAAAAAAATGAATAGACCTGAAATGTTTGGTATAACAAAAGTTGAAAAGTAATATGAAATGTTACGTTTCTGAATTTTTTAGATAAGGATTTGTTACTCATTATTTGGATTCTTCAGACTACTGTTTTCATCTTGAGTGCCATTTTCACAATGTTTCGGTCGATGTAACCTCCAACCTTCTTCAAAGTGTACCTTGTCACACTCAGGAATGTTTCTGTCATACAGGAATTGGAACGGAATTTGGAACGAAACCGTTTACTTACTTCACGGAGGTACTATGTGCTTGTTCCGTCAACCATGACTGGATAGAGGCCCTAAATAATTTGCAATTGAATTTTTTCAGTCGCCCACACTGTATATTGAACCTTCAACCTTTAGAAGAATATTACTTTTACAATCGATTTTTCCAAATACTCTAACCGCAAATACAATTGTAAATTGCTTAGAATCTCGAGAACAAGCACATACTACCCCATGAAGTAAGTAAAGGGTTTCATTCCAAATTCCGTTCCAATACCTGGGCTCGACAGAAACATTCCTGAGTTCGACAAGATATATGGCTGACGGAACGAGACCATACTACCCCCGTGAAGTAAATAATAGGGTCCATTCGAAATTCCAGCCAAATTCCGGAGTTCAACAAGAAACACCCCAAGAAGGTCGGAGGTTACATTAGCCAAAACGTTGTGAAAATAGCACTCAAGATGAGAACAGTAGTCTGAAGAATTCAAATAATTCTATGAAGTGCTATTGTTTTTCTTTTAATATAAAGAAAGGATAATTACAGATATGCCTTTCTTTTTTTTTACCGGCCCATTTAACATAATGATAAGAATGTTTGCTGATGAGCCGGGAAACTGGGGTTCAATCCTTGATCGAGTCATACTAAAGAATTTTTTAAAAATTGGTACTTGATGTCCCCTTGCTAAACACTCAGTGTTATAAGGGGAGGATCAAGGGCAATTGGAGTAATCCTGTGAATGGATTGGCGCCTTCCTCTATATCCCGGTATTCTTTTCTATTAAAAGGGAGCTTTCTGGTCGCCCTCCACTATCGTTGGCCACTTAGGTTAGCTTTTTTTTCTAGAAAAAGACTTTATTATTTTATTTGCAAAATCGTTTTAGAAGTAATTTCGTTTTCTATAGCGATCATTGCCGAATTGCTAAGTCATTCTTGAGAGGGATTAGATCTTCAGTATGTTTTAATTAGTTGCAGCTTTGAAAGACTTCCTTCGTCCGATGTGACTGTTACTGGTATTGTCAACACCCCCACTCCCCAATGAAAACATTAAGAAATGCTATAAATGCATTATTTTTTTTACCAAAAAGAGATTAAAAAAAAGAACACAATACTTAATTCTGAGGGTAGGAAAATTTTGAGGGCTTTAAGTTCCTCAGCCAACAGGTACCATCAACGTCTTTATTTATTTTTTACATGGAGATCACCACTTATCAAGGCCTGGAAACCATTCAGGGATAAGGGTTATTGTGTGTACAGTAATCAATGGGATAGTATCATAGTAATAGTTAGTATTGGAGATTTGATAAAGTGTCATTACTTAAAGGGTCGGTTCATCAGGAATTTGTTTATGTTGGACTTGAAAACATCCAAGTTGAAGGCAGGAGGGAAACAGGCAAGCAACAGAGAGTTCCACAGGCGCGCAGTTCTAAGAAAGAAGCTTTGTTCATGGAATCTACGTTTTGGTTTAAGCACAGATAAGGAGTGGGGAAAATTATTGACAGTGGTTTCAGCTAGACAGGTGTTTTTCATGAAAGATTGGCGAGGGGGGACCAGATTGGCGCTCAGACGAGCACTTGCCATTGAAATAACGATAAAACAAAGATAGGCTCGCAACATCTCTTCCATGGGAGAGAGGTTGCAGGGAAGAGAAAAGGGCATCCCCCACTAAACCACGAAGTCTATTTTGTACTCTGTCAAGGCAGGATAGGCTGTTTTTAGCAAGTCATACCCAGATGTGGCAGCAGTACTCCATTCTTGGACGTACTTGGCTTTTATATAGATAGAGAATTGCATCATTAGTGAGATATCTTCTGGAGCGGTAGAAGGATCCCACCATTTTCCCAGCGACCTTGGCCACAGACTTGATGTATGTGTTCCATTTCAGATCAGGAGTAAAAGTCAAACCCAGAAGCTTATCAAAACAAAGGGCCTCCCCTAGATGAGAGCCATCTATTTCAATTGATGCCAGATGTGGATCAGAGCGTTTATGATGTAAAGATAGGAGCTTGGTTTTAGATGCATTAAAGGTAACCAGCCACGTCTTCCCTCACTGTACCACGCGCTCCAGATCAGAGGAGAGAGAATCAGAGAGAACATTGTCATTTACGGCCTTTGATGTGTTGCCATAGATGGTCGTGTCATCAGCATAGATGCCAACGAATGGGAAGTATGTGTTTTGGGAGATCATTGATGTAGATCAGGAAGAGAGTTGGGCCCAGGATGGATCCCTGGGGGACTCCAGCATTAATACTGTGGGCGTCTGATTTCTGCCCATCAACCACTACTCTTATGAACCTATCAGAGAGAAATGATTTAATAATTGAGAAAACATTTCCAGTTATACTGTAGCTGGAAATCTAGTGAACTAGGCCTTTATGCCATACCTTATCGAAGGCCTTTGATATGTCAAGAGCAATTGCCCTAGAAATAAACCCTTTGTTGAGAGATTCGCTAATCCTATGAGATATAACCGTTAGCATATCTGCTGGAGAATTAGCCACACGGAAATCATATTGCATGTCACTAAGAAGGTTATTTCTGCTGAGTTGGTTGACTACTTCTCTATTTAATATGGATTCCAGCAACTTACTCATGACACACAGGAGACTTATTGGTCTGTACTGAGAGGGAGATGACTTATCACCTAAATTCTTAAATACAGGGCATACTGATGAGGTTTTCCAGGGTGTTGGAAAGCACATCTCCTTAAGGCAACACTTAAACAGTTTCGTAAGTATGGGAGCAAGTTCTGGTTGAAGCTTTTTTAACACTATAATTGGAATACCGTCAGGGCCAGTTGCTTTACTTGAATCAAGGTTCTTGATTAGCTTGGCAACCTCGCGCACAGATATTTGTATGCTAACTACTATGTTGTGTGTTGTAGGAGGAAATACGGGGAGTTGATGGCCTTCATTGCATAGGGTAGAATTTGCTGCAAAGTTCCTGGCAAATAGTTTGGCTTTGTCTGATGCTGACGAGATGACCTTAGGTCCATTGATGATGGTTGGGATAGAATGCACGCTTCTGTTCAGGATCTTATTTGCTATTTACCAAAACTAGTGGGAACCAAACCACTGCCCAGCTACTTTGGATTTGACGGATTGAGCATATAGCTCTCTTGCATTTTTTATTACTCTTTTACAGTGATTACTGACGGTCCTGAAAGCAGCTTTAGTCCCAGTACATCTATTACGTTGGTAGCTATGGAAAAAGTGATTTATGTGCGCGATGGCAACAGCACATTCTGGGGAGAACCATGGCTGGCTGTTAGGTTTTTGTTGGAATTTTTTGGATGGTATGAATCGGTCTATGCCTACTATTAACTATTCGGTCAGGTCTGATACTGTAGAGGACACATACGTTTTTAACATGGAATGGAGAGGTAGATCAAATATGAATGTACGGAAGCTATCCCAGTCAGCCATAGAGTATCGGTATACAGTACGGTGGAGAGGTACTCTGAAGACTTATCACATTTCATTTTTTATCTTAACTAATACAACAGAGTGGTCGGAGGATCCTAGAGGAGATAGAACGTAATATGAACATAGCTCAGGGAAAGTTGAAAAAAAAAGGTCTAGAAGGCTTGCATACTGACCGGTAGTATCGGACACACGTAAAATATGCATAAATATTATATTTTAATGCAGAATTCTTATTTATCATAAACAGAAATACCCTAAGTATTAAACGTAACGTTAAATTTCTTGAAAAAAGTGAGTAAAAAAAAAATGGAAAGAAACTGAGATATGTACATGTGAGTATTATGTTTTTTCTAGCAGTTTATTTCTTGTAAGTAAAAAAAATCGAGTTGAGATCGAAACCAAAAGCCAGTGAGTCAAGTCCGATAACCATTATGCCAGCTGGATACGATCTTTTAAAAGTGTTTTCAAACCTCCTTATTCTTAACATAAGGAACCTGTGATATGAGCTATTCACACATGTGCATTCGTGAAACAGTTGACAAAAATATAAAAATTTGATGACCACCAGTTTTTCAATTTTTAAACCTTAGCTGCCCTTTTCTCCAGATGAGAACAGATTTAAGAGTTTTACACATGTCTGGATACCCTATATACCAAATTTCAAGTCTGTAGATACAAAAATTCGTTTGAGTATATAGGTTGAGAAGTGTCCTCACACACACATTGTTACTTTTATAGATATATAGACCTATTTTTTCAGTAATTATCTCATCTCCAACGTCCTGTTTTATTACAGAGACTGTTAAAGCTGCTTAAATGTCTCACTCTTCATTCTAAATCTTCAATGCTGCATTTACGTGATATGATAAAATAAATAAATCTCTATATATAAAAGCGAAAATGTGTGTATGTATATATGGATGTATGTTTGTTTTTATGTTTGTATGTGTGTTTGTGTGTCCGCTAAAAACTTTCGACAGACACGACAAAAATTCACAAACTCGGTATCATATTGAAGCCCCATCCTTCGCCCGAAAAATATCGAAAAATTGGCCAAAAACGTTCATTTTTTTTACCCCGAAATCGACAATTTTCGACAGGGGGGGGGGGTCAATAAAAACCGCCCCCTCGTGACGACGACCAGTTCTACACATGCGTCAGATGATGTCATGACCTGATTTATTTTAAATAGTTGAAGAACTGACTAAATTTAATGTACGTCGTGTTAGCTCAGTTGGTTATCGCGTTGGGTCATTATCTAAACGTTTTGGGTTCGAATCGTGGTGTGAGATGTCTTTTTTTTTCGATTTTTTAAATTTAAATATTGAACAAGTGTTATTTAAGCCATTTTTCACGTAACGTTCGTTTTTCTGTTTTTGTTTTTTACCTCCCTTATCCACCCCCGAACACACACCCAAAAACACCCATGTACCCACCGATTTTTTAAATTTTAATATCGAAACAGGCTTATTTAAGCCATTTTTCACATGTTTTTTTTTAACGTTCATTTTTCTGTTTTCTTTTTTGTTTTTGTTTTTCAGATTTTTACATTTAACATCGTTCTTTTGCCTTACATTAGTTTTTTGTTCGATGTTTTGATTACTCCCCCCCCTCCCACCCTGCTTAAGTTTTAACGTTCGTTTTTATGTTTTCTTTTACCTGGTCATTACTTCATTAAAAACAACTGCTGAATAGCTATTGCTTACATCGTGGTCGTCGTAACGCTCGCACAAAATCTTAACTCTACGACTTCCGTGTGGGCACCTGTCAATTTTGTTCTTACTTAAATAAATTCAAACATCTTTCAGTAACTCATTCTGGCTGGCCGAACGGTTCATGTTTTTTTCATATTTTATTTTCAAACTTCGCCTCAGGGCTTCGGGTTCGATCCTACCAACTTACCAAAACTTTTTACCCCCCCCGGTTTCTTTTTTATTTAAGAGCACACACACATCGAAACACCCGGGCAACGCCGGGTACCCCCGCTAGTATAAAAATAAATATATATAAATCTGTGGAGATTATGATTATGATGATTCTTGTTTCCTGATCTTCAAAAGGGGAAGGAACAGCAAGTCATATCGGTTACATGAATCATGAAATTTTGCCCGTCCTGGGAGGGGTATTCTTCTAGCATTTAGGTAAAATATAGTCACCATAGACAAGTTTATTTCTTTTGGAGTGAGATTCTACAAATGTGTAATTTAACTGCATTCCCAAAGTGTAATTTTAGTATTTCATTTGAATGAAGAAATTTCAGTTCTTCATTGTTGTAGCGAAATTCGGAAATTGAAATATTGAATTCTAAGTGAAATTAATGAAATCTACTGAATTGTCATGTCCCAGTAATGAACATATTCAAAAACAATAATTGACAATTCAGTAGATACGATTGTTTTCATTTGAAATTCAATATCTCATTTTTCGAATTTCGCTACAATGACGAAGAAGAACCGGAATTTATTTTATAAAGTATTAAAAACCGTAAGGTAGAAAATTAGGATGAATTCAAAAATTCAGTACACAAAGTTAAGATGCCAGAAGTGAACTCAGTTTAGTTAAAATATGGAACGGAAGTCACTAAGCATAAAGCGAAATACGAAACCAAATGGAAATACTTCTTGTTTTATCATGACAAGAAAAAAAAGCTTTTATTTGTTACATTTTTATAAATAATTTTTTAATATTTAAAATATATTTGTATGGAAATATTTTATTTCAAAAAAGTAATTTAAACTTTCATAGTTTACATTTCTATAAATAATTTTCTAAATATTTAAAGTATATTCATATGGAAATAATGAAAAATTTTCACAAATTGTATCACATAATTTTGTTATAAACAATTTATCATAAAATAAAGTAGCTACTTTCAATTGAATTACGAAACCAAAGTTTATTATTTTTTTGTTTCATGATAGCACAAGAAATGTTAAAACTAAAATATTTTTTTTAAATAAATTATTTCCATATGGTTTCGTATTTCGTTTCATGTTTAGTGACTTCTGTTCCATATTTTAGTTAAACCGAGTCCACTTCCGGTATCTTAACTTTGTGTACTGAATTATTGAACTTAACTGAAAACTAATTATTAATGAAAATAGTTTTCGAAGTGAAAATTGAGTTTTGCAAAAAAACAAAAACAAAAACAAAAAAAACAAAACAAAACAAAACAAAAAAAAACAAAAAAAAAAACACGAGAATTCTAATTGTAGCAAAAGGGAGAGAAATATTTTCTAAAAACTGTACATCTTTGGCCAATTTAGCAAAACTTAATTTTTGCTAATTATTTTCCAAAACTGTTTTCATTAATAATTAATTTTCTATCTTATCGTTTTTCGTAATTTTTGGATATGTTCATTACCACGACATGACAATTCAATATCTTATTTCTTGAATTAAAGAATTTTATTATCTTATGTGCCATATTATTATTTTTCTCTCTTTTGTTTCTTTTCAAAACGGATCTAACTGCAGGTTGCCGACCCTTATATAGGATATCCTGAAGATATGGGGAATTTTATGAAATTAATCGTTGGCGGAAAAAGTAGTAGACGTTGTGTTTAAATGTGATGTCAAAAGAAGTGAAAGAAAAAAGGGTTGGGAACCTATCCTTCTTGAGAGTTTTTTTAGCTTGAGATAAAAAAAAAAAAAAATCGGTGTTTCCCCAGTTCGATAACGTGAATGGTTTTTGGTGTGTTTCGCTAGCTTTGGCCGTCCATTTTTGTTTTTCTTTTTTCTTTTTTTCTTTGCGTAAAGACTAATTTCAGAGTGACTGTTAAAACATGTTCATTTTCAACAATCGTCTTCAAAGCCATTGTCAACAAATACATCATCATCATCATCATCATCATCATCATCATCATCATCATCATCATCATCATCATCATCATCATCACCACCACCACCACCACCACCACCACAACCATGTCAACAAATACTTGTCATAAACCATCATCATCGTCGTCAGTGTTATGATTATGATATTGATGATAATGATGATGACGATAATGATAATGACGATTATGCTAATGAAGAAGATGATGATGATGATGATGATGATGCTGTTATTCCTTCTGATGGTGATGATGATGCTTATGATGATGATAACGAAACAATGATGATAACAAGGATGATGGTTTATAATTAGTATTTGTTGGCATTAAATTGATGATGATGATGATGATGATGATGATCATCATCATCATCATCATCGACATCACCATCATCATTATCATTGGCATCATCATCGTCATCATCAGCAGCAGGAATGACAGTATCATCCTCATCATCATTGTCATCTTCATCAACATTAACTTCATGCCATGCTTTCCTTCACCTTCCCTTGTGAACGGACCCTGTTACCTCAGCTGTTCTCCATCTGTTAATCCTAACCCCAAGTTTTCATCCATCTCCATAATCTTACACTTTATGTCGTACAAACAAAGACGGAAAACAAAGCAAAAACATACTTTATTTGCTGGAAGTAAAACAGTTTTTTTTTCTCTACTCCTTAAAAACTTGTTCATTTATGACAACGATCCATATTTGTAAAAACGGAATTAATTTTGATAAGCTAACTTGCAACAGCTTTGACGTAATGACCGTCACATGATATGCAGCAGGTTATATTATCCTAATATATTTATCGACATTAAATTATACAGGGTGTCTCAATAAAATGTATACACTCTTTAAATGACCATAAAACCAACGTTTCTTATAAGAAAGAAAAGTTTCACACATCAAGATATTGTAAACCACTATAGAAACCATCTAATTATCAAAAGTGTTCAAATTATTGGCCATTGTTGTCCATGAACAGCTGACAACGTTCACTGATTAGATCGAAAAACGTTCCTAATCAGTTCAATTAGTATGTTGACACATCTTCTTTCAATGGTTATTTTCAATGCATTCATTGTAGCTTGTTTTATGGTGTGAACCCTGTGTTTAACATGCCCCCTCCCACAATCCATTGAGAGAAGGGGTCAAATCCGGTAAGCGTGGACAGTACTAGATACTTCCTCTTTCTCCTAACTATATGTTTCGCAGGTGACTATCAAGATATGCTCTTACGTCATGATGATAGTGGGGAAGTGCTCCATTCTGCTGAAAGTGCCATTCTTTATTCCTAAATATCTCTTAGGAATGTGGTATAGCATATTGATATAGCAAGTTGAGATAATTTAAAAAGTGTATACATTTTATTAGGGCACCCTGTATATTGCCTGGGAATTGATCGATGCCTTCGTTCAGTCTCCAGTGACAATACATACACTCTGTAAGGGTAGCTGAGTGAGTAATTGTGAGACAAGGGTTGTGCAATATCTAACCACACCTCTCTTGAATCGACACTACTGGAGTCCAGTGGCAAGAAGTGCTACATGACTGAAAACAATGCTGAGCTCGTTAAAAAGAGCACATATAGCACCTGGAATTCGCAAATGGTCACCCATCTTAGTACTGACAAGGCTCAATGTTGCTTAACCTTGGTGATCTAACGGGAATCAGTGTGTCAACGTGAATACGCCGTATTTACAAATGAATAAAAGAAAAAAAAATGGTTTGTTTACAACAACAACAACAGCAAAAAACGAAAATAATTTCAACACTAGCAGGACCAGTGGAAATTCCACAGCAGACTCCTTCATATGTAATATATTGATGTTGGCATTTTGTGGATGTTCAGTGTAAATGGAAACGCCCTGATATCATTGTAGCTCTTTTGTTAAAACTGCAAAAGTATTTATCTAACTAGCAGCGACGCCCGCTGTAGCCCAGTCATAAAATACGCTTAAATATGATATTTAAATGTATGCAGAGTTTGTATATATAATTATAAAGTCAGTTTTCTATCGATTCTTATATATCACAAAGTTTTGATTTTGAAAATAAAAAAATATATCCATATGACATAGATGCATCACCCTGAATCAAAACTGAAACCAAAACTTATGAAGATTATATATATATATATACATATATATATATATATATATATATATATATATATATATATATATATATATATATATGTATATATATATAACTTCACTTCCTTCAGTTATAATCAAAATCGAAACTTATAAAGAATTATTGGTAAAATTATTTATAAAAAATAGATGACTTGAGTGCCATCAGTTATAATCGAAACCCAAACCGAAAACAAAACTTATGAAGAATTCTTGATAAAATTAAAGGAAGGTCATGACTAGGGCTATGACAAGAGAATATTCTTTTCATTATTTAGACTCTCGAGTATATATCAGTCAATATCTTATATGTTTTTAGATGGAGTGATGTGGTTCTCAATTGATTAACTGTGTCGGATATATACTCGAGAGTCAAAATAATGAAAAGAATATTCTCTTGTCATAGTCCTAGGCATAACAATTAGATGACAATCACTCGGAAGAAAAAAGATGTAAGCATAACACACAAAAAAAGATGTAAGCATAACACACAAAAAAAGATGTAAGCATAACACACAAAAAAAGATGTAAGCATAACACACAAAAAAAGATGTAAGCATAACACACAAAAAAAGATGTAAGCATAACACAAAAAAAACATGTAAGCATAACAAACAAAAAAAGATATAAGCATAACAAACAAAAAAAGATGTAAGCATAACAAACAAAAAAGATGTAAGCATAACACACAAAAAAAGATGTAAGCATAACACACAAAAAAAGATATAAGCATAACACACAAAAAAGATGTAAGCATAACAAACAAAAAAGATGTAAGCATAACAAACAAAAAAGATGTAAGCATAACAAACAAAAAAGATGTAAGCATAACACACAAAATAACATGTAAGCATAACACACAAAATAATGCACGCTATCATATTAATATATAGATACTCCTTTAACTGTGAGTGTTTTGTCGATTGATTCGGTTACAGTTATTTAAAATATTGATACTGTCTAATCTTTTTAATTGTTTATGCTTTTTTAACTATACATTTATCTAATGTACAATGTACCAGCATTGTACCAACATTGTCCAGCATTGTCCCAGCATGGTACCAACATTGTACGAACATTGTACGAACATTGTACGAACATTGTACCAGCATTGTACCAACATTGTACCAACATTGTACGAAAATTGTACGAACATTGTACCAACATTGTCCCAGCATTGTACCAACATTGTACCAACATTGTACCAGCATTGTACCAACATTGTACCAACATTGTCCCAGCATGGTACCAACATTGTACGAACATTGTACGAACATTGTACCAGCATTGTACCAGCATTGTCCCAGCATTGTACCAACATTGTACCAACATTGTACGAACATTGTACCAGCATTGTACCAACATTGTACCAACATTGTACCAGCATTGTACCAACATTGTACCAACATTGTACCAGCATTGTACCAACATTGTACCAACATTGTCCCAACATTGTACAAACATTGTACCAACATTGTACCAACATTGTACCAACATTGTACCAACATTGTACCAGCATTGTACCAACATTGTACCAACATTCTCCCAATATTGTACCAGCATTGTACCAGCATTGTACCAACATTGTACCAACATTGTTCCAGCATTGTACCAACATTGTACGAACATTGTACCAGCATTGTACGAACATTGTACGAACATTGTCCCAACATTGTACGAACATTGTACGAACATTGTACGAACATTGTCCCAACATTGTACCAGCATTGTACCAACATTGTACCAACATTCTCCCAACATTGTACCAGCATTGTACGAACATTGTACGAACATTGTCCCAACATTGTACCAGCATTGTACGAACATTGTACGAACATTGTCCCAGCATTGTACCAACATTGTACCAACACTGTACGAACATTGTACCAGCATTGTACCAGCATTGTCCCAACATTGTACGAACATTGTACGAACATTGCACCAACATTGTACCAACATTGTACGAACATTGTCCCAGCATTGTACCAACATAGTACCAACATTGTACCATCATTGTGCCAGCATTGTCCCAACATTGTACCAACATTCTCCCAACATTGTACCAGCATTGTACGAAAATTGTACCAACATTGTCCCAGCATTGTACCAGCATTGTACGAACATTGTACGAACATTGTACCAGCATTGTACGAACATTGTACGAACATTGTACCAGCATTGTACGAACATTGTACCAACATTGTACCAGCATTGTCCCAACATTTTACCAACATTCTCCCAACATTGTACCAGCATTGTATGAACATTGTACCAACATTGTCCCATCATTGTACCAGCATTGTACCAGCATTGTACGAACATTGTACGAACATTGTACCAGCATTGTACCAACATGGTACCAACATTCTCTCAACATTGTACCAGCATTGTACCAACATTGTACCAGCATTGTACCAACATTGTACTAACATTGTCCCAGCATTGTACGAACATTGTACCAACATTGTACCAACATTGTCCCAGCATTGTACGAACATTGTACCAGCATTGTGCCAACATTGTCCCAGCATTGTACCAACATTGTACTAACATTGTACCAGCATTGTACGAACATTGTACGAACATTGTACCAACATTGTCCCAGCATTGTACCAACATTGTACCAACATTGTACCAGCTGATCATCAAGTTTTTTTTTTAAATATTCATATGAGACACGATTTGAATAAATGTTTTTTGTTTTAATGTTAAAAATGAAATTACAAAGTGCTTTCAATAAGTTACCAGACATTTTTCGTATGGCCACTTTTATTGATCGTGCACACATATCATCTCATCTCCTTCAAAGTAATCTCCGCCCTTCATTGCAATTGTTGTACTACTCAAACAACTTCTGGAAGGCCCCATGGAAGGCCTCTTGTGTAAACGTGTCAACGATGTCACAGCCTATTTCATCTCCTCAATTGTCTCATAATGTCTCGACAATCTTTTACAAAAAACACCGGTCTAGCTGAATCCACTGTCAAAATCTTTCCCCACTCTTTATCTATGCCTAAATCAAAACGTAGATTCCATGAACAAAGCTTCTTTCTTAGAACTGCACGCCTGTGGAACTCTGTTCCGTCTGCCTGCTTCCCTCCTGACTACAACTTGGATGTCTTCAAGTCCAACGTAAACAAATTCCTGATGGATCGCCCCCTTAAGTAGACACTCTAAATATCCACACCAAGGTACTGTACTTACAATAACCCTTATCCCTGAGTGGCTTCCGGGCCTTGATAAGTGGTGACCATCTTGTAAAAAAAAACAAAAAAAAAACGACAGCCTCTAACCAAAAGTCACAAGGAGCACGGTCTGAACTATAGGGAGGGTGGGGAACTGTCTTGATGCCCATCTTAGTCAAATAGTCTGTGATCTTCTGTGAGAACTCTTCAGTTCCTCACAAATAATTGTGTGTACACTTCTCACACTGACATCAAACTGTGAACTTATTGTCTCTATAGACACACGATGGTCCTTATCCATTAAATTCTTTATCTGACCAATCAACTCTGGTGTTCTGACTTCCTTACTCCTCTCACTACTCTCATCATCTCACAGACTCCTTGCCTTCCTTAAATCTCTTATACCACTCAAAAACTGATGCTTGATTCATGCAAGATGATCCAAAAGCAGTTGGAAGCATGCCATACATTTCTGTGGCATTTTTTTTTTTCAAGTTTAAAACAATTTTATTTGCATATAGTTCTTCTAAAGTGTCTTCAAGTACAGATTGCATTTTTGAAATTCACCTGCTGTGACAATCAAGCTTTAATAGGGTATATTCCAATTCCTGCTGTAGCTATTCATTTGAATCTGAAATAATTAAAATTGGTCAGTCATCTCATAAGATGTATAGCAATAGCGTACTGAATTTTCAAGAGTCTACGGTAATTTTAAATGCCTGTACAAAAAAGTCTGCAAACTTATTGAAGGCACTTGATATACTTTTAGATGAGCTGCACTCTGAAAGGAGTTTATGACGTCATTGGTTCTAGGACCTTTTTTCTATCCCTGTGTGTCTCTTCGTCTGATTTATTTGTCTCTCTTTCTCACTGTGTATCGTTGTCTCTGTTTCTCTCTCCCTCCCTCCCTCCCTCTCTCTCTCTCCCTCTCTCTCTCTCTCTGTATCTATTTATCTGTCTGTCTGTCTTTCTTGTCTCTACTTTACCACTTGTCTATTGTCTCATTCAATGTTTCACTAAAACTTTTGGTATTTTAAAAAAGGAAAGAAAATATTGGATGAAAGGTCGATAGGTGAGTGGAGGTGTCTTCTGAAATTGTAACACTTAGAAATCGATACTCAAATTGATGACCAAATAAAAAAAAATAACAGTTTATAGTATCAATATAGTAAATAGTTTGTTAACTGCTACAACAATTCCTCTGGCCTTTGTAAGGTGGTTATCATGATGGGATAGGAATGTCTAATCTCAATAATTGCTGAGGATCAGTTAGGAATTTGGAGTTCCTATCCTGTCGTGGTAACCACCTGATGAAGGCCAGAGGAATAGTTGGTGGAATCGTTGTGAAACAGCAACTAAAAGATGAGGATGATAGTCTGCAACAAATAAATAAATAAATGTTCATTTATTTATTTATTTGTGGAATGTTATCCTCATCTTCATAGCTGTTGTTTCACAATGTTTCGCAAATAAATAAATAAATATAAAAATTACTCATCTCAAAGGATTCCAATAATAAAAAACGTTCACTTTGATATTCCTGCGTCTGACACCATACAGAACATAGACGAAAGGAAATTAATGCTGGCGGCAAAATCACCAAACCTGATATCTCCAGAACTACACTTGACAAAACCAAATATGGCTCACTTCAAAACTAAATCAGGCAGAACAACAAGAACACCCTCTTGGTGCAAAGATTGATCTTAACCCATAGATCACAAAACCATCACATGCTATAAATCAAAGACAAAACATACAACAAATATACACATACATCTGATATATGAAGGCATTTTGATGCAAAACAGAAGAACACTGCCAGATACATAAAGTACATTTGTGTGAAATTCCATAAAAATCAACCCAGTCGTTTGAGAGTCTATAGGACATGACCCCTCTCTCTCTCTCTCTCTCTCTCTCTCTCTCTCTCTCTCTCTCTCTCTCTCTCTCTCTCACACACACACACACACGCGCACACAAAATTTATTTTCTATAATGTAGATAGATAGAAGATGGATAGATAGATTATATACTTAATTATTTAACTGAGTGATGGAAAATTTAAAAATAGCTATTTTTTAGTTGAAAACTATTATCACTGGTCGCAGTGTAGATAAGCATACCCCCCTCCCACATAAGATTCTACTTTTTTTAGGCGAATCAGGTGTGAACACTCTAGAAATTTTATCATAAAGAAGGGGGAAAAAAATAATAAAACCACAGCAAAAAAATATTTTATAATTCAATGTTGGAGGGGGGCGCATTTCCGAGTTATTCTAGCATTTTACGGCAATTTTTTCTATGTAAGATAAATTCCGTGCGTTTTTTCAGGGGGTGTAGAGAAGCGGTTCTATTGTTTTAGGCGATTATATGTGATTTTACAAGAGTTTTATTTGGAAGGATGCCTTGCTACTCCGACTTAAGGTTAGTGATAGGTTTAAGGAAGTATTTGTATGTTGGAGTTACCACGCAGACTTAGAGTTAATGGTAGGATTAAGAGTGTTTTTTTTTTTTTAGAGAGGTGGTGGCTTAAATATCTTATTTTCTAACTTATTTTAATAAAATTTTATTTTGTCAATAGTAAACTTTTTTTTTTAATCCTTCAACATACCATAGCAAAAAAAAAAAAAAAAAAAGGAAAAAAGAAAATGGTTCCCTATCCCTAAAAGCTAGAATGGTTCAGCAATTGGGAATAATTTTACTTTAAATGTGTATAAACCGTACATTACTTCTAAATTCTAAAATGTTTTTTCTGGACAAGTTTTTTTAAATTGCTCACACGTAACCGCCTAAAAAAAGGTAGAATCTGAATTGTGTGCGTGCTTTTTTTGTAGTTGAAGTTGTTAATCTACAAAGTTACTCTTTTTTATATTATAGGGGGGGGAAGAAAAGAAAAAACAGACAGCATTTTTTATTGAGAAAAATACGTCGTATATAACGAATTTTCTAGAAATGTGTACGGACGGTATCGTTGTAAACCAAGTTTTATTTATTTATTTATTTATTTCATTGCGCGTTATTTCGGGAGTTATCTCCCTTTGAATAGCAAGGAAATTGATTCCATCCATCTTCATCAGGTTGTTATCATTTTGTGTTCTGCCCTTAAATAAGACCCGTGAAAAGCCTACGTCTCGCACCCCTTGGATTTAAGTCCGTAAAAACAAAGCTTACAAAGAAGGAGAAAAAAGAGTAAAAGGCTTTCTTTATTTCGTGCGGGCCTTTTCTTCAATCGTTCATTTACGACACATTTATTTAACGGGGGAAAAAGAAAAGAAGAAAGAAGAAAACATCACCTTAAGGGGGAATTCTACGTACGTGATTGATATCGTTTACGCTTTTTATGAGTAAGTATTTAATCATTTTATATTGCTTCCTGGTTGGAGAGTTCACATATACACATATATACGCATTCTGTCATTATTTGTATTTGAATGTGGGAGGAGAGTGAGGGTGAGGTTAATTTTCATTCATTCATTGGGGCTTTCCTGTTTCGCATGTGTGTGTGGGTGTGCACATGCGATGATCATATTGTTGCGATGTGTGTGTGTGTGAGAGAGAGAGAGAGAGAGAGAGAGAGAGAGAGAGGAGTGAGAAAGCATTGGAATGGAGATGTTATTAAAAAAAAAACAACAAAAAACTCATTAATCAATTAAAAAAAATATATTTGAATGAAAGAAACAACTGCGATGGTCTACTTTCGTTTTTTTATCTGCCAATAGTAAAATATTAATAAAAAAATATATAAAATCTCTCTCTCTCTCTCTCTCTCTCTCTCTCTCTCTCTCTCTCTCTCTCTCTCTCTCTATATATATATATATATATATATATATATATATATATATATATATATATATATCTATCTATCTATCCCCTATATATATATATATATATATATATATATATATATATATATATATATATATATAGAGAGAGAGAGAGAGAGAGAGAGAGATGATATATATACGTAAAATATTATACGATATATTCTCATCTTTAAAGCATCGACTGAATATTTATAATTACATTCAATGTAGCATGGTAAATGGCTATCTTCATGTTTCATCACCCGGTGTTTACAAAGGTTTTGCGCAGAGCTGTCATCTGCAAAATGAAATGATTTCGTTTTCATTTTTTCAATTACACACACACACACACACACACACACACACACACACACACACATATATATATATATATATATATAATTATTTTTTTTTTTTTTACAAGCGACCAAAATATTGGGTTATCAATATTTTGGTGCTTATGCACTTATGTTACCGTGCTATTTTTAAAAAAAATAGTATTTTCAAGTTAAATTTAAGTTTTACGATATCTTTTTTATTATTAAATTGTTAGGTGAAAGTACAGAATAATTAAAAAACACACACCTCCCCATATTAAGAATAGCTTTCTAAATAACGTTATTATTTCAGCACGGTAACGTAAGTGTATAAGTAACCATTTCTTAAAAATTCATTTGCTTATTTTAAAAAATACAATTAAGAAAAAAAAAAAAAAAAATCGTTTCATTTTGCCAATGACAGCTCCGCGCAAAAACTTTGTAAACACCGGGTAACGAAACTTGAATATAACCGAATCTACAGACATATTATTTATATTTCTATTCAAAGTATTGATCAAAGAATGGTCGTCACATATGGTATTTTTTAACCTTACAGCCTGGATTAATAATATTCCCATGAAACCGCGAGTATCAATGGGCGAACAAAATAATGCCTAGTGTTATTTGATTTATTATTTTAGGTATCGATGTATAATATTATAATATGTTTTTCTGACGATTCTCTACCAGGAGGGGGGGGGTGAAACGCGGACGCCTCTGTAGAGCTTACTCGCCGTAAATAAATATATATATATTAGTGATGGGACGATTCACTATTTTTCCCAATTCTGATACAATCACCGATTCCGTACTAAATTCCCGATTCCGATACAATTACCGATTCCGATTCTTTATGAATCTCTAAGTATTTAACTATATAGTTGTATTTTTTTCTCTGATTATCGTAAAAAAAACACACAGGCTAAATGTGCAAATATTTTCCTAAACGTAAAAATATACTTGTGGGAGACGATCTATCGATTTTAGCTTCACTGGTGGTTTAAAATCAATAAATATTTATGATTTTATCATTATTACCAGAAATGAAAGATTTTACTTTAAACAAAATCAAATAAAAAAGACAATTAAAAGAATCGTTTTGGTATCGGAAAATCGGTACAAATTTTTCAGATACAGATACCGATTCCGATACCCCCAAATCTTCCGATTTTTCCGATTCCGATTAATCGTCCCAGCACTAATATATATATATATATATATATATATATATATATATATATATATATATATATATATATATATACTAGCAGGCCGCCCGGCATAGTCCGGTTGTAAAATACGCCTAAATATGATATTTTGATGAATCCCTATTTCGTATTTATTTTTATATTGTAGTGGATCCAATATATAGAAATGATTTAAAAAAGGAAAAAAAAAAAAATGACTCGTGCTCCACCACCGATAATCAAAATCAAAATGTTTAGCTTACGATTTACTTTTTTATTTGACATTAATGCCTGACCCATGGAGACATCTTTGCTGCAAGACTAAAAATTAAAACATTTACCAATAGCAATTACGTTACACATGCATATTCGTAATTCGATCGTTCGACGTTCACCTGGCAAAGTTTTCACACTTTTGCACCGATTTTCCCCGGCTAACACCCAAATATAAAGTTTAGCGTGGGTTCGAATACCTCATATATTAAGTTTCATGTTTGTAGTAGTTTGGTAGGCAAAATTTTTAAAACAAATATCCGCATACATAAATATAGAGAAAGAGGTTTGTGTTTACTATAACCTTTTTACGCAAATATTACGCAAGTATAAATCATGTAGAATATCTGCATGAATATAATTACACGTAATAGTTAACTAAACATGATCATCCTATAAGAAAATCGAAAGACTAATAGGGGATTAATTAAAACGAATGTTTAAAAGAATATGTAAATTAGCTAGATTTTTTGCAGATGAATGCAATTTCACGACCCATATGTAACAAAGTTGTATTTTGTTTATTCTCAGCCCCCAAGATCAACAGAGATTAGGTCATTCCTGTAGTGATCCGGCCCCTGTTGATTTTGCGCTAGGAGTAAAAGTTCTGTACATATATAACATTTTTTCTTTGTAAGGAAACATCATTTTGTTGGTCACTCTTGGCTACGAATGGAAACAAAGTTGATATAAAAAAATATATTTTCGCGAAAATTATCTTTACTTTCATCATATTTTGCTTAGGGTAAAATTTTTGAGTATCAAAACCTATCTCTTTACAACCCCCTCCTTTTCATAACCTATCATACTTTCATCAATCACAGTCCATTTTTTTTTGTTTTAGAACCCAGTCAACGACGGATACTTCTGCTAATATATATATATATATATATATATATATATATATATATATATATATATATATATATATATATATATATATATATATATATGTAGCTTAATGTAAAAGGAAAAGAGAGAGATCAATTCCACAAAAGGAGACTTATCCAGATAATGCCAATCTCAACAGTAATTATTGGAGCTTATACAATAGGACAACAAGAGTATGAAATGAAGACACTAAACTATATATAGGTAGATATAGAATGGATCATTTATTGAATAATGGAATAGAGGCAAAATTTGGGGGATAGAAGGGACTCTTTATGCCAGGGCATTTCGAAGCCTATTGCTTCTCATCAGAAGAGTAGAGAAGGTGCTAGGTAGCATGGGGAAGATGCGGCATCTAGCGTAAGGTTCATTAGGGATGTAAAAGATTAAGAAGAATTATAGAATGTTGGGAGAAGCTTTATTGAATTCTAAATAAATAAGGAGAAATGAAATGAAAAGGAACGGTTGTAAAGAGATAGTTTCGAATTTGGGGATATCAAAAGTCAAAACCAAAGCAAAATATGATGAAAGTAAAAATAAAATGGATAAACCCCATAATTTATTATACCATACCTGTTCACACTGAAGCACTTATCACAATATTCTGTGGATCTATATTAAAAAACCTTGTTAAACTTTGTGACATATTTCCATTCTGTGGAGGTCAGTCATGAACGCAGACCCCACAATTTTATTATACCATCCATATTTAAGTTAAAACACACTTATCAAAGTATTATTATGTACATCTATATCAAAAACACTTGTAAACGTTTTTTTTTTTTTAATTTTTAAATTTTTTATTTCCATACTTTGTGGACCGGGCGCGAACGCAGACCCCACAATTTTAATGAACCACCGTTCTGCCAGATCAAACATACCCATTCCTGTGTCTCGATACATCTTCTATCATTATATGTAATCAATTTTTTAAAATAGTCAACCATATAGGAGCCTATTCGTGACTACACACACACACACACACACACACACACACACACACACACACACACACAGCTTTATATTATATAATATATATATATATATATATATATATATATATATATATATATATATATATATAGAGAGAGAGAGAGAGAGAGAGAGAGAGAGAGAGGAGGGGGGAGATGGATAGGAACAAATTTCTCATTGATAAAGAGAAACAACAGATAGAGATATCTACCATCTATTATATGAAGGGCTACTAATTAAGTATAATTAACAGGCGTACATGTACACACACACACATACACACACATGTATGAACACGTTCGCAAATGGCAAATGCTTGTGAACGTATAGATGCAGATCTATGCACAGAAACTTATTGAGAAGTCTATTGAACAATTATAGACAAATAGAGAAGGAGAGGACGGAGCTAACAAACTTACTTAAGGACATATATATATATATATATATATATATATATAATGCTCCCTTATCTTAGGGAAGTGATACACAAATTACCATTATCGTATGAAGCGATGGTCTTTATGCAAACAAATTGAGCTTAGGTACTTTGGACAATGTCAAAACATTGTTAATTCACTGCCCGAATAGCAGCAGCCGTATAGCGCAACGACTGTCGTTTGAGCGATCGGGTTTCGATCCTGACTTGAGGTAATTGCTTGTCTAGCCGCACTGATGAGCTGTGAAACAGCGAAACAGTACTGTATGTGGATGACTGTGTGTGTTTGTGTGTGTGTGTGTGTGTGTGTGTGTGTGAAAATAATGGAAATAGTATTCCAACAAAATACAGAAATAAAAATGTGTATATATATATATATATATATATATATATATATATATATATATATACATATATATATATATATATATATATATATCGTAAGACGCATAAGCCTGACGAATTCTTACGAAAATGTAAGGCGTAATATTCTGTGTAGCTTAATGGCCATATATATTTTCATAACTTGTTACCTAGCTCTACCTATGATATAATTTTATGTGAAAATTTTTCAGTATTTACTTTAATAGTGCTCAATACATAGGTAATAGGTAGAGCTAGGTAGTAAGTTATGAAAATATGATGGCAATTAATCTACGCAGAATATTCCACGTTTCATTCTCATAAGAATTCATCAGGCTTATACCTGTCGAATTCTACAATATATATATATATATATATATATATATATATATATATATATATATATATATATATATATATATATACGCAACTTTGTCTGTGTGAGTTCTTCTTTATAGACTCCGAAACGGCTGAACAGATTTTCTTTACAATTTATAAAACTTTAGTGTATAAGTGATCTTAGTAAAGTTTTGTCTCAGAATACCCCCGATAATTATCGATAATCGAAAATCAAAACCGTTATTTTAATTTATCTATCATCGGTAAAGCCATTTTTTCCATGTCGTCGCATGATAAAACAACGGGTCGTGACAATTCTACTATGGGTAAGTTGATAGCGGGGTTTTTTTTTTGGTTTTTTTTTTGCATGACGTGGTCTGTAGGTTCAAACTTCGCGCGTAAATTTCTTAATTTTTTTTTTTCATTAACTGCAAAGAATTTTATATGACTTGAAAATTTACCTGTTTTATTTTTTATTTATTTATTTATTTTTGGTTTATTTTGTATAACGTGGTCTTTATATTCAAAACCCGCACCTAAATTTCTTAATTTTTTTTTTTTTTTCCTTACCTGGAAAGAAGTTTATATAAAATAATTTTATAAAAAAAAACCAGTCGGTTCTCCAGAGTTCAATGTAGAATAACATATTTTGGACTAAGTTACTGCATGGAGGCATGTGAAGCTGAAGCTTCCTCTCGGGTAATTTCACGGATTTCGATGACAATAAAAATATAGGAGTTTGAAATATTCATTGATCATCATTCAATCCCGGGCAACGTCGGGACTCCCTGCATATATATATATATATATATATATATATATATATATATATATATATATATATATATTATTTTAAGTAATTGTGATTGTGTTATATTTATTTCTCATTTAGGCTGGCGAGAAACTAATTCCAATTTACTGCTCCTGCACTGCTCCTCCCCACGAGAGTAGTGTGAGACACAAGATCAGTTTTTAATGTGGGTTAAATGCGCTCCCTCAGAAAGAGACCCTTTGGATTACAACAAAGATAAAAATTGCCTAAATCTAGAAGTATTTCTACTTCATTAAACCGGCGAGAAAAAGAAAAACAAAAAAAGATGAAGTATATCACCAGAACAGATAGTACACGTTGCTTCTAGACAAATTTAAAAAAAACAAACACAAAAAGAAAAAAAAAACAAAAAAAAAAACAGGAACTTTAAAACCGAAGCATACGTGCAAGCAGCATATACATTCGTACCAGTTTAAAACATAACGTCGATAGGTACGCAGGTAGTTAATAAACGTAGGCAGTGACCGAATTATTCGTTTTAGATTTTGCGTCGTTGGTTTTTCCCCCTCAAAAATAGAAACAAAACCAAAAAAAAAAAAAAAAAAATGGTGGTATTTAACCGCTTGGATTTGTGCCAGTTTTCTTTTATCTCCTTTTTATTTGAAAACTTGATGAATAAATAAAACACTTTTCCACGAATTGGCAACGCATGAATTGTCTTAATATATTTTGAACTGCATATGTGTTGAATTATAGTTTCATATCAATTACATACAGATGTCGTCAATAAGTTTCCAGATATTTTTTTTGTACAAGCAAATTGCCGTAAAGCCTTGATAATTCATTATGTTATTGCTATACATTTAATGAGATGACTGATCAAATTTTATGAGTTCAGGTTCAAATGAACAGCTACAGCAGGAATTGGAATACACCCTACTAAAGCCTGATTGTCACAACTGGTGAATTTCAAAAATGCAATCTGGAAGTGAGGACACTTTAGAACGATATGCAATAAAATTTTGTTTTAAACTTGGAAAAATGCCACAGTAACGTATGGAACGCTTCAGACTGCTTTTGAACCATGAATCAAGCATCAGTTTTTGAGCGGCATAAGAGATTCAATGAAGGCAGGGAGACTGTGAGGGATGATGAGAAGTGTGGGAGGAGTAAGGAAGTCAGAACACCAGAGTTGATTGACCAAATAAAGAATTTCATGGATAAGGAGCGACATGTGTCTATAGAGACATTAAGTACACAGTTTGATGTCAGTGTGGGAACTGTACACACAATTATTTGTGAGAAACTGAAGATGCAGAAGGTTTGTGCAAAGTTTGTCCCAAGGATGCTCAGAGAAGATGAGAAAGAAAGACATTGTCATGACCAAGATGGGCATCAAGACAGTTCCTCACCCTCCCTATAGTCCAGACCTTGCTCCCTGTGACTTTTGGTTATTCCCTAAGCTCAAGGAAAACCTTAGAGGTTGTCGTTATGAGACAACTGAGGAGATGAAAGAGCCTGTGACGAGGGTCATTGACACGCCCACAAAAGGACTTCCATGGGGCCTTCCAGAAGTTGTTTGAATGGTACGACAAGCACATTGCAGTTGGGGGAGATTACTTTGAATGGGACTGGAGTTTCATGTGTGTGCTATCAATAAAAGTGTCCATACGAAAAAGAAGTCCGGAAACTTATTGAAGCAACTTGTAATTATAATCTATTTTCGTTTACACTTGTGTGTTTTTATTCGCAGAGCGATTCATGTATTGTTTGGCCAGAACGTTTTTATGCAAGATAGCAATTCCGCCTCAACATTTTTTTTCTGCTTTACGAACTATTAGATCTTGAACGTCATATTTCCGTAAAGCCATGAAAAAATATACGAAACAGGAGCGCCACAAAAGAATATACAAAATGGGGGCTCCATGAAAGAATATACAAAACGGGGCTCCATGAAAGAATATACGAAAATGGGGCTCCATAAAAGAATATACCAAACGGGGGCTCCACGGAAGGATATATGAACCGTGCACTTCATAAAAGAATATACAAAACATGCACTCCATGAAAGAATATACAAAATGGGGGCTCCATGAAAGATATATGAAACGGGGTTGCACAAAAGAATATACGAAACATGCGCTCCACAAAAGAATATACGAAAGGTGCGCTCCACAAAAGAATATACGAAACGGGGGCTCCACAAAAGAATATATGAAACGTGTGCTCCACAAAAGACTATACGAAATGGGGGCTCCACGAAAGAATATACAAAATAGGGGCTCCACGAGAAAATATACAAAATGGAGGCTCCACAATAGAATATAGAAAATGGATGCTCCACGAAAGAATATACAAAATGGGTGCTCCACAAAAGAATATACGAAACGAGGGATCCACGAAAGAATATATGAAACGAGGGCTCCACAAAAGTATATACTAAATGTCGCAGTCTTTCTTGAATATCTCAATATTTCGTTTTAGAGATGTTTTTTGGTTTGTTCTATTTGTTTGTAAATTTTCAGATTACCATAAAAATCCATGTAATATGTGCATATATTTTTGCAAACGTAAAAACACATTTGTGTAAGGTGATCTCTAGATTTTTTTTGCTACTGCTAGTTTAAAAAAAAAAAAAAAAATTTATCATTTCACCATTAGTGCCAGCAATGTAAAATTAAGTTTTAAGCAAAAAAAAAAACAAAACAAAATAAACAAAAAAAGAACACCAAAAAGAACTGTTTTTGGGATTCCGATTCCAATCAATTGTTCCACCATTAATGAAGATTTGGGATCATCATAAAACTTAAGGAAGCCATCAGGGAAGAGGTTAGAATTATACCTCAATCGGTTTGCAAGGATTTCATGGATCAATTCGTGTTGTACCACAAGAAATTATTGTTGGTATAACATTGTCTGGGAACCAACACATTGTGGCCTCAGCCGCAAAGCAGACAAAGAAATAGAAAAGAACTTCAACTCGCTTTTTTTTGCTACACATGACATTTCCTCATTCTCTCATTACCGCTGTGACATCCCTAACTTACTCATCTTCCCAAATGTACTCTCAAACGTCATCCACATCTCTAACGTGATCACCTTCTTGAACATGCGCTCTTCTTTTTATAGTCTTCTTTTTCCTTACCTTGACGTCATTTGATGAATGCTGAGCCACACTTATAGCGTTGTTGTGGACCATTGCCCTTGCAAACCTAGAAATAAACTATATCGAGAATTAGTGGTGAGTACTGTTTTAAATCCACTGCAGGAGCAGCTCGGATGGTTGGAGAAGGAGATCCGCTTTCAGTGGAGTTGGACACCGTACCAGGGATATCTCAACAATTCTAAATATTCTCTGACCTAGCAACTTCTTCAGAACCCGCTGCCTTTGTTTGCAAAACTATGCAGAGATGGCCCAAGAGTTGATCCCTTTTGCTCACACTGTGAGGATCGAGTCGAAGAAACGTTTGAGCATGCCTTCTTCACTTGTAGCAAAGTTCGGCAACTTTGGGAGTATTTTAGAGAAGTAATGACTCACATTGACTCTGAGCAGCCATTGTTCCTTGTTATCAATAGTATAACCTCACTGTAGTCTAGGAAAAAAAAGATTTTTTTTTTCTACATAGCTATTCTAGCCATAGCAAAATTAGTGACATGGATTACTCGTCTCTACAATGTTCATGGCGTTGGATCTGTTTCTGATCACAATCTGGTCGTTTACTTTAAACATCAGCTTAAAGTAAAAATCAAATGTGATTGAAAAAGAATAGATCACATGGAGTTCCATAGGAGGTGGGTGCATGACACTAGTTTATACATCCAGTAAGAAGCCAGGTATGAGTATATGTTCCCTCCCTAAGCATGGCACATGCAGTCCTGAGTTCTACAGAACCTATCTCTTAGAAGTTAGTTAAAAGGACTCTTAGCTAGTGGAATAAATGAGACCTAGTCTGATTTTTTTTTTCTACTAGAAAGCCTCCAAATATGCCTGCTTCTCATGTTTATTTTGCCCTTAATCCCCCCCCACCACCACAATGTTGTTTTTTTTTTATTTTGAAGGACACCATTTATCCTTATATTCCATTCTGATATGTTTTATTTTTCATGTCTCCACTTAGCTTCCACTCCCATTTAGTGGCTGACCTTTACGTTTTCAGTTGACCCAGAAAACTGAATGGTCTAACACCTAGCAAAGAATCGTGAGAACCTTACTAACTTGCCATATTAGCATTCTGTTTGGTTCTTTTATTTTTTTTCATTCTTTTTGGGTTGTTTGTAGATCTTTCCACAACTCATCATCACTTGTATACATATATTTATTTGTAAATAAAATTTCAGTGAAACCATTGGAGATCTTTTAAGTGGGTTCAAATCCATAGAGTGAATGCGGTATTTTGGTGAAAGAATTTAGCTAAGAGTAATCAAATGTTTTATTGTCAAAAAGAATGATGCTAGACTCTCCTCTCCCATCCCCCAAAATCTAACGGGGGGCATAATGCCTAAGTTGAATGGAAATTGTAACTATTTTTATTAAGCTAAATGAATTGGCTAAGATCATAATATAGTATTACTGTAAATAATTCAATAAAACCTTTTTAAATTTGGGTTTATCTTAAGTAGGACAGCTCCTGTAGTGAATGTGGTATTGTGGTGACTGAGACATTTCTAGTTAAGAGTAGAATAGACAATTTCTAGTATTGGAGACCCAGGATGACCAATGACACCCATTATCCCACACTTTTGAATGCTCGGGTCCCTAATTTGTTCATAATGTATTTTTATATTTTGTACAAATAAATATTTCAAAGTGTGGTATCTGTTCTTATACTACACTTCATCTTTGTTCTTGGCCAGTGAAGGTGAAATCCTTCTAGCTAAGGAAATTTTAATTTCTATTTCAATCCAGAGTGCCGCCTTTTTTTTTTTTTTTTTTTTGTAGGTGGGGGAAATGGATTTTCTGCCCATTAAAAACCGGCTTTACATCTAAGTCTGTCCCCGTGGGGAGGCAAGTGAATAGTGACTTTCCAGTTTTAATATAATCCTTTAAACACAATAAAACCAGTTATTACCAAAGGGCCATTTAATTCTTGCAGGAAATTAAGAAATGAGGCCCATAAAAAAAAAATAGAGACCCATTTTTATAGTCATCCTGTATATAATAAAACTTGAAATGCATAAAAATATTATGAGGAAATGTTTCTCTAAAGTACATTTGACATCCTGAAATTTAAATAACCCTTCAATTTTCACCACTGTTACCAATGTAATACTAGCTGTTTTCTTTTTAATGGAAATCGTTCCAGACAAGGCATGAAGCCATTTGATGTAAGGAGTTAAAAAGGACGAAAAGATATTTTTGTAAAAACACAAGAGGTTTATTGGCCTTAGTCATGAAAAGGTTATAAGTAGAAGGAAAACAGTCAGCAGGAAGAGAGTTCCACAAACCTACAATTCTTGGAAAGAAGTTATTGGAATAGAAAGCTGTATAGTAATGAGGCATCAAAATAGTTAACTGATGGAGACCACTAGACCAACGAGCTGAAACAAAGGAAGCTTGGATAAGTTCAGACAATTCTGAAGAACAAATGACATAATAGTATGGTATTTATAGAAAAGACTGAGATCGCCAATATAGGGAATAAAACAGATTTTATTTGCTGTTTTCTTTTCTTTTTTTTTCTATGCTAAAAGTTATCAATAGGTCTATGACAATAGAATATTCTTTTCATTGTTTTGACTCTCTTGTATATATCCGACACAGTTAAACGCAGTTCATCAACCGAGAACGACATCACTCTATATAAAAGCATATAAGATATCAACGGATACACACTCGAGAGTCAAAACAATGAAAAGAATATGCTGTTGTCCTAGCTCTAGTTATTAAATAAATATCTTTGTTTGAAAGTCAAATGTTTTTGCTTTGTAGAAATCGTCCCAGACAATGTATGAAGCCATTTAATGTAAGGAGCTAAAAAGAAACAGACTACTTCAAAGTCAAAAACTTTGTATTACAATGAGCTATCAAAACAGTTGATGGAGACCACTAGACCAATGACTCAAACGAGCTGAAACAAAGGAATCATGGAATAGATATGAGACAATTCTGAAGACTGAAGGAATAGAAACATATTAATTATTATTATTTACCATTTCATCTTATTCCTTCATTCTCATTTCATATCAAAATGTCATTATGCCAATTTTTTCTGTGTTTGCATTTTGTATAATTCTGGCCCTTCTCATCTGATGAGAATCATTTAGCTTCGAAATGGCATGGCCTAAAGAGATTTTTTTTCTAAATTTTCCCTTTAACTTTTCTTTATTGTTCTTATGGAATAATAAAGTTATTACTTTTATTCCTCATCTTTCATTTAATATCATAATATACACTTAAATATGATATTTAATTCATGTAGATTTCGTATTTATTCCTTATATAGCCAATTCTCTATTGATTATTATATTGTACCTAATATATAGTAATGATTTAAACAGTTGTTAAAAACAATCTGACATAGGTGCCATCACCTAGAATCGAAACCAAAACATATAGCGTTCCAGCCTTAGTTGTTAAGTTTCCAATTTTTCAAACTGCATCTCCTCTAATATACAAGGTCGCAGAAGGGCACGAGGTGGATCAATTGATTGTTTTCCGTTTTTTTTTTGTTTTTTTTTTATAGACCGTTTTTATGGGTCTTTAGCTGGTAAAAATAGCTGCTCAGGGATGAAATTGGAAAAAAAATTGAAACTTGGCAGTGTTCTTGTACACATGTCCAAATATATATATATATATATACACATACACACATTTATACGTTAAAGTTGGTTCTTTTTTAGCTATTTATTATCCATCTGACGAAAACTCAAACGGTAATGACTAAGGCTAATAAATGACTAAATGTTTTGGTTTTGATTCTAGCTGATGGCACCCAAGTCATTTTATTTTTTAAAATTTTGAAATCACTACTATATATTAGGCACAATATAATAATCAATAAAGAGTTGGCTTTTAATAATAAATAAAAATAAATAATAATAATTAATAATAAATAATAATAATTAATAATAATTAATAATAAATAATAATAATTAATAATAATAATAATAAATACGAAATCTGCATAAATTAAAATATCATATTTAAGCACATTTTATGACCGGGTACCCTTCTAGTTTAATATTATATTATAATATTATATAATTTACCTGAAAGTACTTCTTTCAAACTCCTCGGCTTAACGTTCACAGGGAACATGAGCTGGAACAGATACATCAAAAGCATTGCTAAGGCTGCTGCGAAGAAGGTGGCCTCATTCTACCGTGCTACAAAGTTACTTATGCCTGAAAGAAAGTATCTTGTACCGCGATAAGGCCACTATTCGCCCATGTATGGAATTTGCTGTCACATTTGGGCTAGTGCATCTACTACTAGTCTGTCGCTCCTGGGCAGGGTTCAAAAGAGAGTCGCCAATCTGATAGATGCTGAACTGTCATCTAAGCTTTAATCTCTGTTCTATCAATGAAATGCATCCCTCTGCCTGTTTTACAAGTATTTTAATGGTGGATACTCCGGTGAACTACTAGCCCTTGTACCCCCACGACGTAAATACCCCCTGACAAACCCGACAAGCAGCAAAATCCCACCCCATACACAGTAAAGATCCCTAGATGTAAGAAAGCCTTCTACTTTAATAGTTTCTTCTCCAGAACTGCTAGACTTTGGAATTCCCTTCTGGGTTCCTGCTTTCTCAACTGTACTGACATGCAGAAGTTCAAGTGTAATGTGAACAGATATCTTGCTGCTCAACTTCCTACATAGTATCCCTGCAGTTTATGACCCGATAGTAGCCCCCTATATCAAAGTGGCACTGTGCCTTGTTTGGGGTGAAAATTGAATAATAACAAAAGAAACTAATATATTATTATAATATATAATATAAGTAACTATTAAAAGTAAATATTATTTTTTAATTAACCACTAAACTGAAAAGTCCAATAAGTATGTGAGTCAACTAAAACTTAGTACTCACCCTCCTCGAAACGATAAAACACACACACACACACACACACACACACACACACACACACACACACACACACACACACACACAAGAAAAAAAAAAGGATGTTATGGGTTTTCCCCAGAGAAAAGAAATATCAGTACCGGTTCAATAAACATGTTTGTTTTTTGTTATTTTTATGCATTTTTTTTTTTAAAAATAAATGCGATATCACTTATTGAAGCCAAAAGGCACTCGAGGATAAGGGTTAATTCGAATGTCGGTTGGATGATGAACAATATAATGAGAGGATTAAAAATGATGAATGGAATGAGCAGTATAACCATTGCAATGAAAGACCAACCATAAAATGCACACACATACACACACATATTACATGTGAGTCACCACTTATCAAGGCCCAAGGCCACTCGAGGATAAGGCTTACCGAGTTTACGATAGTCACCGAGACAGCAGTGTATTAATAATTAGTGGTGGAAATGGGGAAGAAATGGATTATTTAGGGGGATGGCTCAACAAGAACTTGTTTATATTAGACTTGAAAACGACCATATTGTAGTCAGTTGGAAAGCAAGCCAGTGGAACAGGATTCCGCTGGCGGGCAGTTCTAGAAAATAGGCCTTGTTCATGGAATCTGCGTTTAAATTTAGGTACAGTGGGAGAAACTGTTGATCGTGGTTGTAGCTAGATGGTGTTTTTTGTGAAAGTTTGGGGGAAGCATAGATGTGAGCTCAGATGAGCACTTTCCATGCTTTTAAATACAAAAAAAAATATGCATATATGCGGAAAGTACTACGAAGTAAAAAATTAAAAACAAAACAAAAAACACTAAACTTTTTACCCATTAATTTAGAATGTGAGAATGAATGCTTTGTGCCAAATTGATGGTTGAATATGGTTAAATTCGTGCTCATTTTTGCATTTCAGCAGCTTACACCCAACGGTGTAGATTGCTTAAATAAATACATATGTCATTTATAGAAGAACCTTGTTTTACTTTCATTTGAAGATCCTTCGGTGTCAAATTAGTACAGCCTGAACTTTTTAGCCCATTAAAACAAACAAAAGTTATAGTTTTTCACTAAATACTAATCTCTATTAATCCTTAATTGTGCGTCGAATGGATAGCATAATACTTAATTCGCTGCACCTTATCATAACAAAGGCTCAATACAAAATTTTAGCCAGATCAGCCCAATAGTTTTTTTTGAGAAAACTTCTAGAGTAAATATGGTATTGCAGTGAATAATCCCTGTTAACCCCAACTATGCATCGAACGGATACCATAATACTTAGTTCATTGCAGCTTATCATAACAAAGGTCCATACGAAATTTCAGTCAGATCGGCCCAGTAGTTTCCAAGAAAAATTAGAACAGACAGACAAAGTGAAATGATTATTTGAAAATATAGTTTCGTTTCAAATAGCAGTTAAGGCAACTAATTTGTACAAGCATATTTTAAAAAAAAAATCCGCTATGAACAAAATAACATCAGATTGGTTGGTTCATTGTACCGCTCCAGTAGGTATCTCACTGCCGATGCAATCATCTATTTGTGAGCCAAATACATCCTAAAATGGAATACTGTTGCCACATCTGCGCACCCTATCTTGCCTTGACAAAGTCCAAAACTGGCTTCAAAATCCTAATTTGGTGATGTCCTTTTTTTCTTCCCTGCAACCTCTTTCCCACAAAAGAGACGTTGTGAACCTGTTACTGCTGTCATTATTTTCAGGGAAAGTGCTCGTCTGAGCTCTAATCTATGGTTCCCCCCCCCTTTGCTAAACTTTCACAGAACAAACACTATTGACAATTTTCCCCACTCTTTATCTGTGCCTAATTCTAAACACAGATTCCATGAATAAAGCTTCTTTCCTAGAACTACTATATGCAAATTAGTTAGATCTTTTGCAGATGAATGCAATTCCACGGACCATATATAACAAAGTTGTAATTTCTTTTTAAAGAAAAAAGAAAAAATTGTTTTTAATATGAATATGAATATCAATGCAATTGTTTTTAATATGAATATGAATATTAATGCAATTGTTTTTAATATGAATATGAATATCAATGCACACAAAAAAACAAATTTATAGAAGTATAGATTTACAAATCATAGATATTTTTACATGTGATAAAATTGGTAAATCTACATATCATATATACTTACCTGGTATACAAGAAAGTTCTTGCTGTTTTTTAACTTTTAAATTCAGATGAACATATCTCGGTTCAAACTAAAATTCAAGTCCAATTTAAACAAGTTTTTGTTGAGCCGTCTCCTTAAATAATTCAAATTCTATCCAATCTACACCATCAACGATTACTAAACTACCACCTTACATTCATTAACTCATAACTTTGAGTGGCCTTTGGTCCTTGATAAGTGACTAGTCTGGGTACCCAGCGTTGCCCGGGTATTTTGAGGTGTGTATTGAAAAAAAAAAGCTGTAGTAGGCAGGCAGGCTCGAACCGTGATAGAAAAGAAAGTGGAGGTGTGTGCAAGGGTGTTGGTTGAGCAAAAAAAAAAAAAAAAGAAGGAAAATAGCAAGTGCAAAAAAAGAAAAAAAAAGAAGGAAAATAGCAAATGGAAAAAAAAAAAAAAGAAGGAAAATAACTAGTGCAAAAAAAAAAAAAAAAAGAAAGAAGTAGGAGTAGTAAGCAGGCTCGAACCCGTAACGTGGCAGAGGAAAAAAGAGGCGAAACAACAACAACAACAAAAAAAACGGTCTTAACGATGCGTCTACCGCGGTTGTGATGTCACGAGCGGTCGAAATAACATCTTTTATGCGATATCGTTTGAGTGACTTGCAAAAAATCTCAGAAAAAACACCCCAACTCTCCTTGTAAAAAACTGCCCAGTTGAGGCTGATGGTATCAATGTTTTTGGCCAGTTTTTTCGATATTTGTTGTTCGGAGGGCCGAGCTTCAAAAGGATACTGATCTCATGAAAATCCGTCGTCCCTGTCAGAAGTTTTAGGCAAACATACAAGCATACATACATACATTTAAACAGACAGGTGAGATTTATATAATAGACTAGCGAGGGGTACCCGGTGTTGCCCGGGTGTTTGGAGGTGTGTGTGTTTTTGGGTAAATGAAAACAAAAATCGTTGGCCGGATGTTTGTTTAAAAAAACCCCGAAGACTTGACGCGCAGTTGGAAAATAATAAAGTGCGAAAAAAAAAACGACCTTTAACGGCAGGTGCGCGTTTTTGACGACTTAATGACGTCAACTTTGAGTGTCTGTTCGCTTCTTTCTTTATACGAAAAAGTCGAATCGACGTGCGGCAATCGAAAACTGTTGAATATTTTAATTTTGTAAGTCGGGCAAATTAAATACGCACGCGACGCCAGATCGTAACTCGTACATATTATCATTTAGACGTGATATAAAAAGTTTTAAGAAGAAGCAACCCGAGCGAAAAGCAAGCGAAAAAAAATCCTTTCTTGGACATCGCGCGCGCGCACACACACACACACACACACACACACACACACACACACACACACACACACAAATATTTTCGCTTTTATATATATATATAGATTACTACCTTGCAAAAAAAAAACAAATAAGAAAAGAAACAAAAAAACAAATACTAATTAACCCACCTGCATTTTGCAAAACTCGGGAATCTGTAGAGAATTGTCAACTGGACCCCTTATTTAATCTGGGGTAGATATTTTACATTTCGTCAGAATTATCTCAAACTTTTACCCAGTTATGTCTGATGGGACAAGAACAATCATCTCCTCTGCCATGGATTAGATGAAGGATTCAGTTAAAAATTCTGTTTTTGAATACGGCAAGACACACCTGAAGAAGGTTGGAGGTTTCATCGGCTGAAACATTGTGAGAATAACCCCCAATGGTGAGAACAGTAGTTTGAATAATCTCAATAATAAGATGTTGGGAAATTACACTATCTTTATTAAGTTAGTCACAGTTATATATTTGTATGTATAGGTTCTATTCCTAAACTAATTAACTGATCATTATGAATTTTGAAACACAGCTGCTAGGCATAGGAGATACAAATGTGAGTTATATTTAGTTTAATTTAGGATAGTATCTTGACAAACTAACTAATACTATACTATCCACCCATAAGAAGGGGGTAATGCCTGGAAAGGTGTTCTAATGACAACAGATCAGATATTACACTATCTTCTCTCATTATATAGTGTCTGTATAATGAGTGTCTCTGGAATGTACGTGTGTGTGTGTGTGTGTGTGTGTGTGTGTGTGTGTGTGTGTGTGTGTGTGTGTGTGTATACACTGCGTGTCAAATTATTAACGAGATAACATTTTTTTATCAGTTTCAGAAACTTACCAGTAGTTTCGTATCAAAAGCTTCGGAAACATTGGCAATGCTGAGCCGTGAGTACTGTGAAATTTTTGTACTGTTCCGTGCAATGTAAACAACTATCCATAATTTCCCACACTCTTTATCTGTGCCTAAACCTAAATGTAGATTCCATGAACAAAGCTTCTTTCTTAGAACTGCACACCTGTGGAACTCTCTTCCGTTTGTCTCCTTTCCAGCTGACTACAATATGGCCGTGTTCAAGTCCAATGTAAACAAGTTCTTGATGAACCGTCCCCCCTGAATAACCCAATTTACAAAATTTCCACTACTTATGTTTACTACACTATGATCACAGTGACTAATGTATACCCATTAACCCTTATCCTCGAGTGGCCTCCGGGCCTTGATAAGTGGTGATTCCTGTGTAAGCAGACACACCAGAAGTGGGAACCCTGCTGATTCATTGAGCCAATCAGTTTGTTAATGCGAGGTGCTGTTTCTGGAAAGGCTACTTTAATATCATCATCGGTTTTCAGACAGTTTCTGTCCTTTGTCTTTATTGAGAACTCAGATTCGCATAAGTACATAGTGACAAAAGAAACACTTGGAAGGTATGCTGAGTAAAGAGTGGGAATAAATCTGAGTTTTATCCAAAAATTAACACCAAAGTTTTCAAATTCTTTTCTAAGAGTAGCGGAAGATTAAAGAAGACAGAGTTCAGAATAGACTTTGTAGCCTAGTGGGGGACGCCCTTTTCTTTTCCCTGCAACCTCTTTCTCACAGAAGAGACATTGCGAGCCTGTCTCTGTTTTATCGTTATTTTCATGGCGAGTGCTCGTCTGAGCTCCAATCTATAGTCCCCCCCCCCTTGCCAAACATTCACAAGAAACACCAGTATATATTTTTCTAATCTATGGTCCCTCCTCACCAAACTTTCACGAGAAACACTCGTTTGGCTGTAAACATTATCAATAATTTCCCCCACTCTTTATCTGTGCCTAAACCTAAACGTAGATCTATGAACAATGTTTCTTTCTAAGAACTGCACACCTGTGGAACTCTCTTCCGTTCACCTGCTTTCCAGTTGACTACAATATGGCTGTCTTCAAGTCCAATGTAAACAAGTTCTTGATGAGCCGTTCCCCTTAAGTAATCTAATTTACCAAATCCACACTTCTAACGATTACTATGATATTGTCCTTTTGACCTCTGTACACTCTTTAACCTTTATCCTCGAGTGGCCTCTGGTCCTTGATAAGTGGTGATGCCTTTGAAAAAAAAAAAAAAGAAAAGATCAATCAGTTCATCTTTTACTGGTCTGTCATTTTTCATTTTTTTTTTTTTTGACAGTGGCAAAATGTCTTATTATTCATCTCTCTGAAAAGAAATAATTATTTTTTTATTTATCAGATATTTCAATTATTTACTTCCGATTCTATAAAACATTCGCCATTGAATATTTCCTATTTCATGACAACTGCAATCGCTTTCACTTCATATTGGTCACCTCGTGTTTTCTGAGAATCCAATATATAACCCCCCCCCCTTGAAGAAAATAAAAGAGAAAATAATGCCTGGGAAGATGATTTCACGACACAACAGATACCACTCCTTGAATTTATCTTTGAAAGTTAGTACATTAGTCCAAAATAGTATGGTATACTGAATTGAGCATTATAAGAATACAATTGATACAAGTAATAGTATAGTTCAGTTTTAGACAGATACAAAATCTTCATTTATAATATGAATCTTACCTGTCGGTTTAAATGTTTGAATGTATGTATGTATGTATGTATGTATGTATGTATGTATGTATGTATGTCTAAAACTTACGACAGAGGCGACAGATTTTCACAAGGTAAGTATCATTTTGAAGCTCGACCCTTCCGACGACAAATATCGAAAAAATTGGCTAGAAACATTAATTTCTTCACTCTCAACTGGGCACTTTTCTACAGGGAGGGGTCACGTTTTTCGCCGATGTTTTCGAAAGTCATCGCCTCTTTTTCGAGCGTTAGTTTAAATCTACGTCACTTCCGATTTGGCGATGGACGCAACAGCTAACGCGTCACGTTTTTTTCTTTTTTTTACTTTCTTTTTCTCCTTCGCGGTACGGGTTGGAGTCTGCCTGCCTTTTTTTTGTGTGTGTTTTCTTTCTATCATAAACCAGGTATGGTTAAATTATGATCAGCAACGCATTAAGAATATCATTTTTTTTTTTTCACAATTTCTTGTATGACTCATTCTTTCCTTATTTCTTCCTCTTTAAATCTATTTTTACATGTAATAAAATTTTACATGTGATAAAATTAAATATATTTACATGTCATCATATATTTATCAGGTATACAAGACAGTTCTTGCGGTTTTTAACTTTTAAAATTCAGATGAACATACTTTGGCTCAAACTATTTATTTCTTCTGCTACTCTTCTTCCAAGGAAGGAAGTTTCAAGGGAATATTAAGTTCACAAGTGACTCCAGCCCAATGTATATCCTAGCAAGGTTTTTGCAGTTCTTACAGAGAGGTGTCGACTTCCTCCTACATACAATGCCTGGTATTCCCAAATAGTTACCCATCTGGTATTGACCAGGCTCAGCATTGCTTAACATCAGTGATCTAGTAAATATGTTCACCCTTTATAATTAAATTAACGGGCACAAATGACTCCATTATTCGATCTATATAATATTCCGATTGTTTCTTTCTTAGTTCGTACATTATGTCTTGAAAAAAAACCAAAGCCAATTATTTGAAGGCCAAACTGCTTTTTAAAAGAAAAACAGGCCAAATTCATGAAATTTGGCTTTAAAAAGGCCAATCTGGCAATTAATTTTCTGAGGCGCCTGAATTAGCATCAAACGTTATATTCCATTTATGTTAGACATTTTAAAACGTTCTTGCTCATTTTAATATGTGGATGAATTGTGTCACAGGATGAATTGCATGTATGTTAAATATTTAAGATTAGTCTTGTTTCATACGCGATATCATTTATTATAGGTTTATTATACAGGCAAATGTGTACTTCAGTGGCGTAAATTATTTGTGAGACAAAAAGTTATAAAAACTTTTTATTTTTTATATAAAACACATTATTAGACCCAAAGGCTGAAATAAAACCAGAAAAAAATTATTTTTATTCTTTTTTCAACGTATTTTATTAGACTAAATGTACGACAATCGAGGCTGCCATATTGTTTTTAAAATTTAGTCTTTCTAAGGTTTGACAAATTGGCCTTTTTAAGGTCAAATTTGGCCTTTTCTACATTCTTGGAACTTTTTGGCTGCCATTTTTGTAATGAAAGAGCGTAAAAAGGCCAAATTTGATCTTAAAAAGGCCAATCTGTCAAACCTTAGGAAGACTTAAATTTTAAAAACAATATGGCGACCTCGATTGTCGTGTATTTAGTCTAATAAAAAATGCTGAAAAAATAATAAATATGAAATATTTTCGGGTTTTATATATAAGTTAAGTAGTTGTATTTAAATTCTGAAAAAACAACATATAGACACATATATTTGAATTAAGAATTTATTGTTTGACAAAAGGAATATATAGAAGGGGTTGTGTTGATTCCCTTAATCCATGAATTTTCAATATATGTATATGGACGCAGCTGTACACCCGATACATGCGCATGCAGGCACGCTTGGATGTGTATGTAGTTCCCTGTGTATGCACTTTTTTCATATGTGTGCAGGCGTGTATGATTTATGATGTGTATATATGTAATTGTGTACACGTGTGCATGAATGTAAGGATGCGTGTGTATTTAAGTTTGTATGTGTGTATACATGGTATGGATCAGTGTGTGTGCATATGTGTATGCTATATATATGTATGTATATATATATGCACATGTATGTGTGTGTATATGTATATGTGTGTATGTATGTGTGTCTGTGGGTGTATATGTGCTTATATCTGCGCTTATGTTTAGATCTGACAGATGGATATACAGTTCATTTTTTTATAAATAGTTAAATTCAACCACGTTTAGACAACCTCGTGCCCAGCCCCGAAGTTACATCAAGTCCCCCCATTATAAAAATAGCTAATCAACCACAGTATATAAAGCATACACTCAAACATCGATTCCAACTCAACGAACAGCAAAGCCAACTCATCCATAGATCGCTTCCAAACAGAAATATATACGTGTTAAATAAATTTAATTAAACCAGATTACACTACGACCACAAGCGTAATGAACAAACTGCATCTCAGTTAATCAAGCTACTTTTAAATATACCCCCATAATTAAAAACACCCAATCTTTAACTCACTTAAATAAGTAATCCCCCAACCATTCCAAAACTTCAAACCATGACTTGTCCCCCTCTCCACCTCTCCACCTCACCCATCCATTTAGCAAGAACAGCACGCCCACCTCATCTCATACACAATCTCATTTAAAATCACAAGAATATCCATTTCCCATTTGAACTTAAAATTAAGAGGTCAACACTGAACACTAAAATACAACCCCCCAAAAGAAATTCCATTAAGCATCTGCCTGCCGCCCAATCTTAACACTCCCCCTTCTCTCTTTACCCTCTTTACTTCACCCCACCCTCCTCTTTCCCTTATCTATAAGGCTTCCCTCTCCCACTATCCACAAGAAAGCTGGCCAACACTTTGGGGATTCTCACCAGAAGCTAGTTGTCCAAGGCATTGTTTTGAATATCATCTTCCAGATTATTCTGCTACCCATACCATTGATTTCGAGGTCCATTGCATACATATTTCAATGCTCAAATTCTATCACTCATGGGGTATATACAATGGAATGGTATATCCATTTAACATCTGATAAACTTTGTCAACACCTAAAAAGATTTTGAAGCACATCTACCAAAACACACTCAACACACCAACGGATATGGCTGCCCCGTATACCTTTCAGAAAATCAATAAGGAGCAACCACGCTTTTTTGTTATATGGGACTACTGCCTTCTCCCCTGGACCAATACTCTGCCTACCTGCATTTATAACCCCGGAGGACATTATATTCCTTCCGATAATGAACTGCCCAGGTTGTATCAAATTCCTTTTCCTATAATTATTTTCATAAAATTATCATTCACCACTCAAAAAACTATTTTCAATATTTGTGCTGAAAAGCAAAATAAGTGTCTATTCGCAGCTGAACATTTTGATAACTGCATTTCATTTCCTCTGATGATATGAGCCTTTATTGAAAATTCATGGATTAAGGAAATCAACATAACCCCTTCTATATATTCCTTTTGTCAAACAATAAATTCTTAATTCGAATATATGTGTCTATATGTTGTTTTTTCAGAATTTAAATACCACCACTTAACTTATATACATATGTATATATATATTTAATTTCACGCACTAGAGCAGATTAGGAAAAAAAATGCAAGGGAGGTAATCCTAGATAAAAAATGATACCACGATAGTGACCTCCCCTGCATCGGGTAATATAATACAAATTCAAACACTAAGCAAAAAAACAATATTAAAATAAACATGCATAAATATAGGAATAAAATTATATGATAATTAGAAAAAAAACAAATAGGAAAATCAGGGAAAATTAAAACAAAAATTAGTAATTAATAGATAAAAAATAAAAATACGAAAGTGCGAGTTAAAACGGAAAACTATCTTTATATAACACCAAAAGATGGAGGAAGTGAGGAAACATAGCTGTGGAAATCTTTTTACCCGAATACGATGTCCAGCATGTTAAAAATATATCATTTGTTGTAAAAATATAATGGATAAACATCTGAAGAAGTTGGTGAGGACAGAATATTTTTACGGAAACATAAATCGCAAAATTGCAAACTCATTAATGAAACGGCTGTAATGGAAAATTCCAGGAAATAAACGAAGTTTATAAAAAAGAAAACGTGAGTCTTGGAATTTTCAACAAAATTTTGCACTATATATATATATATATTCTCCGGGCATCTGCCGTTGAACTTTATTTGATTAGCTTTATGTATCTGTGCTCAACATTATAGATACAACTTGATTCTCTTTCCTTTTCCATGATAATTTTTGGTAGCCAAAAGGTGGAATTTTGAGTTGCTAAGTGAAAAGTAAATTTGTGACTGGGTTCGAATCTTCCAACCAGCAGTAATTATCACCTCCTACATTGATGATTGCGTAAGCACGATACACTAGTGTCTGTAGGCGTGTATGTATACATATACATTTTTTTCTTCTAAGGTCAGACAGCTTGTCTTTCATATGACTTATCGAATGCGTTTTACTTTTAAATACAAGATAGCAAATTACGTCTTAAGATTATAGTTCTCATGTTTCGATTTGAAACACTAAATTGCAAAGAGTTTTTTTTTTTTAACCCCAAAACAAACAGGTGTTTAATATGAGTCACTTGGTTTTTAATGTGTGCATTCTCCTAACTTTAGAACCCGGAAATGCCCATGACAGTGCTTCGATTATGCTACTGCTGATGCTGCTACTACTACTACTACTAATAATAATAATCATCGGCAAAATAATGGTTTAGTGGCCTGAACATAATGCGACAAAAACTTGTGTATATCCAATGAATATTTTTTTTTATTTTGTTTTTGTTAAATAGAAGCAAATGAGAAACTTTTTTGGGTTAAAATCTGTTTAGTGTTACGCACGTTTCGATTTAAACATTAAATTGCAAAGAGTTAAAAAAAAAAAAAACCCAAAAAACAAAAAACAAACAAACAGGTGTTTAATGAGTCACTTGGTTTTTAATGTGTGCATTCTCCTAACTTTAGAACCCGGATATGCACACCTTCTCTGCTGCTACTACTACTACTACTGCTACTACTACTACTACTAATAATAATAAAACAAAAAATCATCAACAACAACAGCTGAAGTATTAAGGAAAACCCTTGAATGTGGAAACTAACACACATGAGCAACAAGCGCGGGCCAGACAAACTGCTGCAGAGGCAAAACATGAAGTACTACATGGAAACAAGAACATTGAAGCCGCATATCTATAAGTGCTATAACCCCACCCTATCCCCCCATTACCACATTACTGTCCCCCTCCCCAAAAAGAGTGAGACCAAACAGCCAAGTAGAGTCAAGAAGAAAGGAAAGACCGAGGAGAGAGCACTGACCAGACCTCTGCTGGATAAGTGCGAACAGAACGGGAATCTTGGGGAGGCTTATTAGAAATCAAATTCCAGTGAAGACCAAAAGGCGTTTCCAACGAAAAATCAATGGCAGTTGTTGTTGCGATAATGCAAATGTTATTTGCAAATACAATCGAAAGAGGTGGAGAGTACTGGAAATCTGGGAGACTTGTTGTCATTCAGCTTCCAGGGAACACCACAGCCTGTTTTCAAGGAGAAATCTTTGATGACCTGTGTGAAAGCTCCTTGTGAGCCAATAATAAAAAGGAAAGTCTTGCTAGATTGTAAATTTTACCGTTTCAGCAGACCACAGAGTGAAGATCAATGAGACGGAGAAGCAGAGCAAATACACAGAATTGACCAGTGAGTTTAAATATATATAAAAGATGAAGAAAGTTAAATGACACCAATAATAGCAGGAGCACTAGGAACAATACCAAAAAACTTTGAAAAAGAATGGGAGAGGTTGGAATCAGAGGGATGACTGAGATGATACAATGGATAGCAATAATGAAAATCAATGAAATATTAAGGAAAACCGGATGCGGAGACTAATACGCATAATCTAGAGGCGCTAGCTGGACACAGAAACTGCCACAGAGATAAAACACAAACACCACATGGAATCATAAAAACTGAAACTGTAGAGGTGTAAGTTAAACACCTCTATGCCCCCCCCTTTTTTTCTTAATGTCACCACAAACTGGTTCCACACCAAATAAGCGAGAAAAATCAAGGAGAATGGAAGGACCGAGGAGGGAGATATTAACCAGATCACCGCTGGATGAGTATGAAGAGGATTGGTACTGGTGGAGGGGGCTTATTGCCAGCCAAATTCCAGTGACAACCAATAGTCACTACCAACAAGGAATCGATGGTAAGCGGCTAATGCGATAACGCAAAATAATTTGCAAAGGTTATCAAAAGAGGTGGTGAGTACTGGAAATCGGGAAACTTGTTGTCACTCAGACTCCAGAGAACACCAAAGGTTGTTCTCAAAAAGCAATTTTTGATGGTGACCCGTGTGAAAACTCCTAGTAAGTAGTAGTAGTAGTAGTAGTAGTAGCAAGAAACGAAATGTAGTATCTGAAGAACAGATACTACACTTTGATCTTGGCCAAAAAGGCCAAGTAGAACAGATCATTTTTATTAGCTTTGCATATAAGCGACACCATTTTTTGTTTTTGTTTTGTTGAATTGGAATATTCCACTTTACTATTAAGGGGTGACAAGGTTTATTTGGAATATTCCACTTTCCTGTTTTTAGGGATGCACAGTATAATAACGGCCAAAGTGAATACGGATGATAATATGTCGATAATAATAATAATAACAACCATCGGTAAAACGCTAGTTTAATGGCCTGGAAATAATTCCATGAAAACTTGTGTAATATGCAATGAATATCATTTGATCTTGCTTTTGTTAAATATTAAGGAAATGAGGAACCATTTTTAGTTAAAATCAAGTTAGTATTACGCGTGTAATCTTAAGAATATGCTTGAAATGTGTACATGCTGAAATAATCGCTAGGAAAATAAGTGTTCATACAAACGGAAGTTAGTGATTATTTCAGCATATGTACGCATTTCATGCATGTTCTTAATATGGCAAGCCGCAACACTAACTTGATTTTAACTCGAAAGGGTTCATCATTTACTAATATTTAGCAAACCAAGATAAAACAATATTTATCGCGTGTACACAATTTTTCATTGCATTATATTCAGGCCACTAAAGTGCGGTTTTACCAAACTAGTATCATTTCTGTTTGGTGTGAGTCATGGTTCGCCAGTATCTCGTAAAAATGTTTACGCTTTTCATTGAACTTCTAAAGGAATTTTGGGAGGAAATCCCTAACTACGCCGCAAATAGCAGATGTTATTTAGAGCGGGACATGGCAGAAGTTTTAAATTTATTGTTTTCTTTCTTTGCTGTGTAGTTTTTTTTCGTGCATCACTGCATCATTGCTTTAATATTACATCGGGGGATTCCGTGATATGACAGTGTCACGTTCAAAAATCCATTTTTTCCTAAACCTGTACGCATTGGATATTACATCCTAAGATTGTGTAGCGTTGTCACATTCAAGGCACGTAGCCAGGAAGAACGAGAGGGGGGGGGGGGGGGGGATCAAAACTTTCGTAGCAAAAATTTTACAAAATATAATGTTTCGTTCCTTTAAGTAAATTTTCGTTTCGTGTCGTTCGTTTTTATTATAATTAAGGCAACCTAAAAATTGCTATTAATAAATAAAAAATATACAAAATACTGTTAGAAACTCGTTCAATATATGTTACCGTAACATAGGCTGACATATATTCAGTGAGTTTTAAACTCATTTACCGTGTTCAACTGAGAGTCGGGCGCTATTTTTAATTTTCCAATACATCGGTAAACACTGTATGTTTTTTCGAGCTAAATAGACATGTTACATTAAATAAAAACACTAAAAAATTATCCAGTTAGATAGAAAAGTAACTTATCTTGCCTTTGATAACATTTTTTTTGTTATATATTTGTTTTTTGACAACTTTTTCGAATCTATGTGTATAGAAACACACATTTTGACCCCTCCCTTTACTTAAAAATTCATCACACATTAAGAAATTAACCAATTTTAATGGCATCAAATAATGATCACGGAATATAATGAATTCATTATTTTTATTTGAATTTTAGTGGAAATGTATTATTTTGTTTAAACAAAAAACACCTTATTAATTTTATTTATTGCGGACCAATTATCCTGATCTTTTTCTTTTAGTTGTTTCATGACGTTTCGGCCAACTATTCCTCTGGCCTTCGTCAGGTGGTAACTGCGACGGATAGGAACTCTGAATCTCCTGACTGCATCCACTGCAATTACTGCCTGCCGTAGTTGTTGTCATCTCATATTGATAGAGACGTTGAATCTCTACGGTCCAGGTGAGAATTGTCTGAAGATAGCGGTTTCAATCCTACTCAAAAGCCGGCCAGAGGCTTACTTGGCCAAAACGTGGTGAGACGACAGGATGCAGTTAGGAGATTCGGAGTTCCTGTCCGTCGCGGTTACCACCTGACGAAGACCAGAGAAATAGTTGGCCGAAACATCGCGAAACAACTAAAAGAAAAAGATGAGGACAATGGTCCGCAATAAATAAAATTAATAAACAATACTCATCTCAATAATGAATTCCAATTAAATAATAAAAAAACACCTTTACTAATTTATGGTTTGTAGTAAAAAAAAAAAAAAAAAATGAATTTATTTTTGCTTTTTTTTTTTTCATAAATTAAGCATCGTAAATTTAATAATAAAAAAAAAAGAAAAAAAGAGTTTTTTCAGGAACATTATGAAAAAAGCTCCCAAAGTCCGTATTAATGAATTCAATATAATTGAAAGAAAACTTAATTTCTTGAACTACTGATATTATCAATTAAGCTTTGTTTATTTGATATTTTCACACAAAAAAATTATAATTGTAAAAAATATTTCTACTTTAAAAATTTTTTTTTTTTTTTTTTTTTTAAGATTACGTTTCGCATAATTTATATATGTAAGATTCTAATATTTTGTTAAATATTAGCAAATGAGAAACCATTTTGAGTAAAACTCTGTTTAGTGTTACGGACGCACGTTTCGATTTTAAACACTAACTTGCAAAGAGTAAAAAACAAAAACAAACAAACAAACAAACAGGTGTTTGATATGAGTCACTTGGTTTTTCATGTGTGTATTCTCCTAACTTTAGAACCCGGATATGTCCATGACAGTGCACACCGTCTCTGCTGCTACTGCTACTACTACTACTACTACTACTACTACTACTAATAATAATAATAATAATAATAAGAGTAATAATAAACAGGTTAAATATTAAATATTGAATGTGGAAACTAACACACATGAGCAACAAGCGCGGGCCAGACAAACTGCTGCAGAGGCAAAACATGAAGTGCTACATGGAAACAAGAACATTGAAGCCGTATATCTATAAGTGCTATAACCCCACCCTATTCCCCCCAATTACCACATTACTGTCCCCCTCCCCAAAAAGAGTGAGACCAAACAGCCAAGTAGAGTCAAGAAGGAAGGAAAGACCGAGGAGAGAGCACTGATCAGACCTCCGCTGGATAAGTGCGAACAGGACTGGGACCTTGGGGAGGCTTATTGGCACTCAAATTCCAGTGAAGACCAATAGCCGGTGTCAACGAGAAATCAATGGCAGGAAGCTGTTGCGATAATGCAAATGTTATTTGCAAATACTATCGAAATAGCTGGAGGGTACTGGAAATCTGGGAGACTTGTTGTCACTCAGCTTCCAGGGAACACCACAGCCTGTTTTCAAGGAGAAATCTTTGATGACCTGTGTGAAAGCTCCTTGTGAGCCAATAATAAAAAGGAAAGTCTTGCTAGATTGTAGATTTTACCGTTTCAGCAGACCACAGAGTGAAGATCAATGAGACGGAGAAGCAGAGCAAATACACAGAATTGACCAGTGAGTTTAAATATATATGAAAGATGAAGAAAGTTAAATGACACCAATAATAGCAGGAGCACTAGGAACAATACCAAAAAACTTTGAAAAAGAATGGGAGAGGTTGGAATCAGAGAGATGGCTGAGATGATACAACGGATAGCAATAATGAAAATATATTGTTATTCATCCCACTACTGTTCTCACCTTGAGTTTGATTTTCAATACGATATGAGAATCAGTAATTATAAACAACAGATGATATATACAAGTAATAAGTATAGAGATAGGTATACATTAATATATAGTAATAATTGGTGGCCTGACTTGTGTATATGCAATGAATATCGTTTTATCTTGTTTTTGTTAAATATTAGGAAATGAGGAAACATTTTTAGTTAAAATCAAGTTAGTATTACGCGTGTAATCTTAAGAATATGCTTGAAATGTGTACATGCTGAAATAGAAGAAAAACAATAGTCTTTATACATACGGAATTTGGTGATTATTTTAGCATATGTACGCATTTCATGCACATTTTTCTTAAGATTGCAAGTGCAACACTAACTTGATTTTAACTCGAAAGGGTTCATCATTTACTAATATTTAACGAAAACAATATTTATCGCGTGTACACAATTTTTCATTGCATTATATTCAGGCCACTAAAGTGCGGTTTTACTAAACTAGTATCATTTCTGTTTGGCGTGAGTCATACTTCGCCAGTATCTCATAAAAATTTTACGTTTTTCATTGAACTTCCAAAGGATTTTGGGGGGGGGGGATCCGTAACAACGCCGCAAATAGCAGATGTTATTTAGAGCGGGACATGGCAGGAGTTTTAAATTTATTGTTTTCTTTCTTTGCTATGTTTTTTTTTTTTTTTTTTTTTGTGTGTGTGTGTGTGTGTGCGTGTGTGTGTGTGTGTGTGTTTTCGTGCATCATTGCTTTTAATATAACATCGGGGGATTCCGTGATATGACAGTGTTACGTTCAAAAATCCATAGGCAAATGTGTAGTTTAGCGGCGTAAATTATTTGACAGACAAAAAATTATAAAAACTATTTATATTTATACTAGCATGGGTACCTGGCATTGCCCGGGTGTTTGGAGGTGTGTGTGTTGTTAAATGAAAAAGAAACCGGGGGGGGGGGGTTAGGATCGAACCCGAAGCCCTTAGTTGAAGTTTGAAAATAAAATGTGAAAAAAACATGAACCGTTCGGCCAACCAGAATGAGTTACTGAAAGAGTAAGAACAAAATTGACAGGTGCCTGCATGGAAGTCGTAGAGCGTTACGATGACGACGACATAAGCAATAGCTATTCAGCAAATGAGGTCAATGATCAGGTTTGTTTGTTATAAGCGAAGTAAAAAAAGAAAACATATAAACGAACGTTAAAACTTAAGCGGGGGGGGTAATCAAAACATTGAAAAAAAACTAACGTAAGGAAAACGAACGATGTTAAATGTAAAAATCGAAAAAACAAAAAAGAAAACAGAAAAACGAACGTTAAAAGCAAAAAAAAAAAACACGTGAAAAATGGCTTAAATAAGCCTGTTTCGATATTAAAATTTAAAAAATTTGTGGGTACCCGGGTGTCTTTGGGTGTCGCTAAGAATAAGCGAAGTAAAAAGAAAAAAACAGAAAAACGAATGTTACGTGAAAAATGGCTTAAATAACGCTGGTTCAATATTTAAATTTAAAAAAATCGAAAAAAGAAAAAGACATCTCACACCACGATTCAAACCCAAAATGTTTAGATAACGAACCAATGCTCTAACCAACTGAGCTAACGCGACATACATGAAATTTAGTCAGTTCTTCAACTATTTCAAGTATATCAGGTCATGACGTCATCTGACGCATGCATAGAACCGGTCGTCGTCACGAGGGGTCGGTTTTTGTTGTTGACCCCCCCCCCCACTGTTGAAAATTATCGATTTCGGGGTGAAAAAATTAACGTTTTTGGCCAATTTTTCGATATTTTTCGGGAGAAGGATGGGGCTTCAATATGATACCGAGTTTGTGAATTTTTGTTCTGTGTCGAAATTTTTTAGCGGACATACATACATACATACATACATACAAACATACATACATATATATATATACACACATTTTCACTTTTATATATATATAGACTACCGGGGGTACCCGGCGTTGCCCGGGTGTTTGGAGGTGTGTGTGTGCTGTTAAATAAAAAAGAAACCGGGGGGGGGGGTAAAAGTTGGTAGGATCGAACTCGAAGCTCTGAGGCGAAGTTTGAAAATAAAATGTGAAAAAAACATGAACCGTTCGGCTAGCCAGAATGAGTTACTGAAAGATGTTTGAATTTATTTAAGTAAGAACCAAATTGACAGGTGTCCGCACGGAAGTCGTACAGCATTACAATGACGACAACAACGACGTAAGCAATAGCTATTCAGCAAATGAGGTCAATGACCAGGTTTGTTTGTTATAAGCGAAGTAAAAAAAGAAAACATAAAAACGAATGTTAAAACTTAAGCAGGGGTGGAGGGGTAATCAAAACATCGAAAAAAAAACACAAAAAATACTAACGTAAGGCAAACAAACGATGTTAAATGTAAAAATCGAAAGAAACAAAAAAGAAAACAGAAAAACGAATGTTAAAACCAAACAAGAAAAACATGTGAAAAATGGCTTAAATGAGCTTGTTTCGATATTAAAATTAAAAAAATCGGTGGGTACGAAGTAAAAAAAAAGACCCAGAAAAACGAACGTTACGTGAAAAATGGTTTAAATAACACTGGTTCAATATTTAAATTTTAAAAATCGAAAAAAAAAAAAGAAGACATCTCACACCACGATTCGAACCAAAAACATTTGGATAATGAACCAACGAGCTAACCAACTGAGCTAACGCAACATACATGAAATTTAGTCAGTTCTTCAACTATTTAAAGTAAATCAGGTCATGACGTCATCTGACGTATGTGTAGAACCGGTCGTCGTCACGAGAGGACTGTTTTTGTTGACACCCCCCCCCCTGTCGAAAATTGTCGATTTCAGGGTGAAAAAATTAACGTTTTTGGCCAGTTTTTCGATATTTTTCGGGAGAAGGATGGAGCTTCAATATGATATCGAGTTTGTGAATTTTCGTTGTGTCTGTCGAAAGTTTTTAGCGGACACACATACAAACATACATATATACATACATGATGATTGCAACGTCTTGTCAGACGAGTGCCACTCCCTCAGACATTTAAAATCCATGAGCCCAAATGCCCGAGGGAGTACTATACAAATATGATGTTACAGAATCTTAGCTTTGTACGACAGCTAAGTCTCTCTCTCTCGGTTCAAAATGTTGAGATCCAGCAACAAGCAAGAGCAAGATAGCCAGCAACAAGTTAAACTGCAGACCAGCTTAATGCGGGTAATGGTCTTCCGCTTTATGGTTTTTTAAATCAGAGATTTGCTTCTCCTAGAAAGGTTGCCTTCAGCACGGCTTACGGGAGCCCTCTCCACCCCAATACATATATACACACACACAAATATACACAGTGCTAGTTGGCCGTTGACCCAGAAAAAGAGTTCATTCGCCCTTTGGAAGGTCTTGTTTTTAATCCTTCAGGGAGACTAGCCGCCCTCCTCACCAAACAAGTCTGGTGGGGGAACCAGTTTAGTCGCCGGTGATCCGACCATGAGGCAGGTAGTACTGGGTTACATGGTACCAGTAGCACATGACATGACCTGACATATACATACATACATACGTACATACATACATACACACATTTTCGCTTTTATATATATAGATAAACACATTATGAGTGCCTAAGACTGAAATAAAACCCGAAAAAATTTCACTTTTATTAGTTTTTCAACATTTTTTTATTAGACTAAATTTACGACAATCAAGGCCGCCATATTGTTTTTTAATTTGACCCCTCTAAGGTTTGACAGATTGGCCTTTTTAAGGCCAAATTTGGCCTTTTTTACGCTCTTTACTTAGAAAAATGGCGTCCAAAAATGTTCCAGGAACGTATAATAGGCCAATCTGTTAAACCTTAGAAAGGCTAAATTTTAAAAGCAATATGGCGGCCTCGATTGTTGTACAGTTAGGCTAATAAAAATGATGAAAAATTAATAAAAACGAATTTTTTTCTGGTTTTATTTCAGCCTTTGGGTCTTATAATGTGTTTTATATAAAAATAGTTTTTATAATTTTTTGTCTGTCAAATAATTTACGCTTCTAAACTACATATTTGCTAATCCATGTTTTCCTAAACCTGTAAGCATTAGATCCTAAGATTGTGTAGCGTTGTCACATCCTAGGACGTAGCCAGGAAGAACGGGAGGGGGGGGTCCAAACTTTTGTAGCAAAAATTTTATAAAATATAATGTTTCGTTCGTTTAAATAAAATTTCGTTTCGTTCGTTTTTTATTATAAAGGCAATCTAAAAATTGCAATTAATGCTCATTGAATGTGAATTTTAAATATTTTTATTTATGAAATTTTTTGTATAATTACTTTGTCAAATTAATCCACCTGCAATTTTTTGGTTGCCCTAATTATAACTTTTCATGTTATATAGCTTTTTGTTAAGCCTTGGTCCATTCTGGTTGAAAATTAAATACTTGTCGATGTACGAAGCAAAACGCTAGGTATGTGCAAAATGAATAGCCGATGCTCAAAATCTATAAACATTTTTTTGGTTTGTATTACTATAAACATAGATTCGAAAAAGTTGTCAAAAAAAACAAAAAACAAATATATAACAAATAAATGTTATCAAAGGCAAGATAAGTTACTTTTCTACCTAACTGGTTAATTTTTAGTGTTTTTATTTAATGTAACATGTTTATTCAGCTCGAAAAACATACAGTGTTTACTGATGAATTGGAAAATTTGAAATGGCGCCGGACTCTCTGTTGTACACGGTAAGTTTGGGAAAATAAGTTAAAAATAAAATCTATACAAAATATTGTTAGAAACGCACTCAATATATGTAACCATGACCTAGGCTGACATATATAGTTTTTTAAATTTTAATTCCATTTTCACCCCAAACAAGGCACAGTGCCACTTTTATGTAGGGGGCTACTACCAGGGACATAAGTTGCAGGGATACTATGTAGGGAGATGAGCAGCAAGATGTCTGTTTACTTTACACTTGAACTTCTGCATGTCAGTACAGTTGGGAACGGAGAATCCTGGAAAAGAATTCCAAAGTCTAACAGTTCTGGGGAAGAAACTATTGGAGTAGAAGGCTTTCTTACATCTATGGATCTCTACTGTGTGGGGGGTGGGATTTAGCTGCTTGTCAGGTTTGTCAGGGGTATTAACATCGAGGGGTACAAGTGCTTGTAGTTCATTGGAGCATTCACCATTAAAATACTTGTAGAGCAGGCAAAGGGATGCAACATTTCGTTGATGGGACAGAGGTTGAAGCTTAGATGACAGTTCAGGGCCTATCAAGTTGGCGACTTTCTTTTGAACCCTGTCCAGGAGTGAGAGACTAGTAGCAAATGCACCAGCCCAAATATGAGAACAATACTCATTACATGGGCGAATGGTGGCCTTATAGAGGTACAGGATACTTACAGGCGTAAATAGCTTTCTAGCACGGTAGGGAGAACCTACCTTCCTTGCAACGTCCCTGGCAATGCTCTCAATGTATCTGTTCTAACTCATGTTCCCTGTAAACGTTTGGCCAAGGAGTTTAAAAGAAGTACTTTCAGGTAATGTATCTTTAGCCATAGCTATGTGTGATTGCAAAGGTTTCTTGTAATTATTGAAGGAAACAAGTTTATTCTTGGCAGCATTTAATGTGACCATCGATTTTTGTCCCCATTCCACTAAAGATTGGAGGTCATCCTTTAATGTTTCTGCCATTTCCTTAGATATGTGTCCATTTATTTTCCCTTTGTGCCTTTTATAGAGAGTGGTGTCATCAGCAAATATACCTATCTCAGAGACAATTTTATCAGGGAGGTCATTTATGAATATTAGGAATAATAAAGGTCCAAGGATGGACCCCTGAGGTACTCATGCATTAATATCACATTGTTTAGATGTACGACCGTCGAAGACAACCTGGATTTTTTTCTTATCTAAGAAGGATTTAATTATGTTAAGTATTCGTCCAGTGATACTGTATGATCTGATTTTCCTGAGAAGACCTTCATGCCATACTCTGTCAAAAGCTAACTTTTAATTTTAGTTGGCTTGTATTAACTTTGATTTTAGTTGGTTTGTATTACTTCAGTAACTTTTAATTTTAATTAATTTTTTAATTTTTTTTTATTAAATATACTGCTGTTTTATTTATTAGGTTTCTTTTAGTATATTATTGTTATTTTATTTATTCATTTTTTTTTATTATTATTTATATGGGAGGAGGTTGTGGTAATGTCCTGTTTGGAATGTGAGGCGGGCTGTGAGCTGTATGCAGTGGTGTATCTGTTCTAATGGGTTATGGTTGTAATGGTAAGTGTTAGGTGGGAGCCGTATGTAGAGTTATATATATATGAGTGGTAGTAGATTTTTATATTTATTTTTTTTTTTTTTATAGTTGGTTTGTATTACTTCAGCTAACTTTTAATTTTAGTTGGTTTGTATTAACTTTTGATTTTAGTTTTTTGTTGGTTTGTATTACTTCAGTAACTTTTAATATTAATTTATTATTACTATTATTATTTATTTTTATTTTTTTTATTTTTTTAAATATATACTGCTGTTTTATTTATTAAGTTTCTTTTAGTATGTTATTGTTATTTTATTTATTTATTTATTACAGCCTCCTCCCATATAAATAATATAAAAAAAAGGAAAAAATAATAAATAAAAAAAAGCCCAGCAGCGACTTAAGTGACCCAGAAAAGCAGAGACACCCACACATCAGCAGAAAAAAAAACAAATAAAAAAAAAATAAATAATAATAATGATAAAGACAACATAACAGAGAACAATAAAAAATCTCACGCTAAAACAAGTTATAAACCAAAAAAAAAAATAAATAAATAAATAAAATAAAAATAAAGACAAATAAAAATAGCAAATTTATAAACATGTTAATTACCTAATCATACCATACATAAATCCACTACTCACATTTGGCCCGAGGCCTCACATAGCTACACAACTTCCGGCCCTTCATCCAGCATGCTTTGAACCTACCTGTTACGCACACTATTTGAAAAGGGAAAATTTTTCCGAAATTAATAATGGAATATGTCGCATGGAATTACAAGTAAGACATTTTACCATACAACTGAATAAATATATATATAAAAAAAATAATAAAATATATATATATATATATATATATATATATATATATGTACTTATTGATTTGTAAATCGCCACTTGTTCTCGTCTCCTCTTACAAACAGCGACTATAATTCATTCCTCGCATTGTAACAGCCTTCTAAATCTCTTTTACATACGTATATATATGTATATATGTATATATATATGTATATATATATGTGTATATATATGTATATATATATATGTATATATGTATATATATGTATATATGTATATATATGTATATATATGTATATATATGTGTGTATGTATATATATGTATATATATATGTATATATATATGTATGCATATATATATATATATATATATATATATATGTATATATATGTGTGTATGTATATATATATATGTATATATATATGTATATATATATGTATGCATATATATATATATATATATATATATATATATATATTTAGTAATGTGATTGATAATTTAAAATTTAAAAATCAAATTATAATTAAATTAAAAATCCGTTTCATAAGAAGGAACAACAACAAAATTAATTATTTGTACGATAGTTTCGGTAAACAGTGTTTTTATTGTGGTAGACATCAAGTTATGGACAATAATTATTACATATAGTTTTTTAATAAACAAGGTTTCCTCATCACCAAATTGTGAAGGGTTTTTATTAAATTTAAAAGACACCATAAATAAACCTAGCATTAAAAATTATCCCCCTTGCATTATGTAATTATACAAATAACATTAACTTACAATTTCTTTCGAATTATAAACCGTGGCGTCTTTAAATCAAAAGTATGCTAACAGAAATAAATTATTGCACGGGCGTCCTTTTTGAAAATTTATCATTCGATAAGGTGAAAAGCTATAGCAAACATCTATATGAGTACTTTAACCATAGTTCCTGATTTCAAAAGGCGAAAAATTAAAAGGTAAATATTTCTACCTATATTTTTATGTATATATCTGTATATCTATGTATATGTATATATGTGTCTATTTTTTCATATATACACATGTATATATTTGTGTATGTATGTGTATAATATTGTACTTAAACCAAAGACCTTTATTTTAATTTTTTTTTTCCAGATACATCTGCCTTACTTTTAATGCTAGGTTTATTTATGGTGTCTTTTAAATTAAATAAAAACCCTTCACAATCTGCTGATGAGGAAACCTTGTTTATTAAAAAACTATATGTAATAATTATTGTCCGTAACTTGATGTCTACCACAATAAAAACACTGTTTTCCGAAACTTTACGATGCCTTTGTCTAACTTCGCAATATAACCACAACCATCTGCTTACTTTTTTTTTTATTTTAATTTCTTTTAAGATTTTAAAATTTTATTTTTATTATTTTATTTTTATATTATTACTTTTTTATTATTTTATATTACTATTCTTATTTACTTATCTATTATTGTCTATCTGTCCTAACTTTACCTTATTTACTTAGTATAAATATGGATATGTCTGTATAAATATGCATATATATATATATATATATATATATATATATATATATATATATATATATATATATACTAGCTGTACCCGGCCACGCGTTGCTGTGGCTCAGTTTGTTAAAATGGAACACATGTGAAAGTAGAGAAAAGTGTGATTCTTTTTTTCAAAAGAATGTACAAATTATTTTTTTTTAACAGATGTTAAGAAAATAAACAGAAAAATACTTCCATCATTAATTATGCAAAAAAATAAAAATGTTGATTTAGTGTTTCAATATGCTTATAAATTACGATAAAACTTGCTGAGTATGCACTGTTTTACGGTTGTTGTAAAAATGGAACGGAAACTTAAATTTTGCTTCATTTTAATCTTTCTTAATTTTTTAATTGTGTCCCCCCCCTCCCAAACGAATATAATCAAAACAGTAACATTCAACAATTGTACTTTATGTATATAAAACACAAAATATTTATTAAAAAAAAAATTAAAAAAAAAAAAGTTAATAACGAAAGGGAAATAATTCCATTTTTAAACGAAAAAGTCAGTTTACCTAACTTACTGTATTAATGCTATTTTTTTAAGCAAGAAAGAAAAAAAGGTAAATATCCAGATACGCTACTACAGAACACCGACCACTCTAATTTGTTTTTTTATAGGTAATTGAGATCGCTGACAACGAATCTGATAGTCAAACTTGGGGCAAATTTACCGTTTGCATGGTATTTACCCCTGAACCCGCGAACTTCTTTCCACCATTTTGCAGCATCCGTTTATGCTATGCGCATGCACGCTGTAGCATAAACGACGGCTTCACCAAGCAAACTATGTTGGGGGGAAGGGATTTTTTTTTCCAGGACATAGAATTTTCTAATTTTCAAAAATACATTATAGCGCTTTTTGGGTGGAAAATTTAAAATTAGCTGAAAAAGAAATAAAATAAGAAAAGGAAAGCACACCAAGTTGGAGTAGGGGGGGGTAATTTATTTGTTTTTTTTTCTTTTACCTGGAACATCGAATTTTCAAATTTTCCGTAAGTAACGCACCAACATTTACCAATTAGAACACCATTTAACATTTTCCGAAGATTTTACTTTGTACATTGGGGGCGCGAGTGGTGGGGGGGGAGCGGACATGATGTTGACGCGCGCGCCCCAACATCACATCTCCCCCCCAAACAAATTAGAGTGGTCGGTGTTCTGTAGTAGCGTATCTGGATATTTACCAAAAAAAAAAATATTTAGGTTTGGCTATAAATTCCTAAACTCATTTCACCCTAAATAATTTAGGTGACTGAAATAGGAATCTAATTGAATCTTTAATTTCCTGAATAGTATCCGATAATTCATTTTTCTTTGAGTTATATCGAATGCATTAATACGGACTATGGGCTTTTTTCGTAATGCTACTGTAAAAATTATTTTTTATTGTTACAAATTACGATGCTTTAAAAAAAGCAAAAATAAATTCTTGCGTTTTTTATTTACTGCTGAAAACCATAACTTTAGTAAAGGTATTTTTTGTTCAAACAAAACATTTTCACTAAGAGTTAAGTAAAAATAATTAGTTCATTATATTCTGCGATCATTATTTGAAAAATACTGCAAATTTCATTAAAATTCGTTAATTTCCTGATTTTTGGTGAATTTTTAAGTAAAGGGAGGAGTCAAAATGTGTATACACTTTGAGCGTCGGCATTCATTTTGCGACCACGTGTGGTTAATTTAAATTAAAGTTCAATCACATGGTTACATTATCAATAATCATGTAATTAAACCCATTGAAAATTTACCGATATTGTAAACACATTCTGTTTACATTAAGCCTGTGGTGTTTTTTTAGTGATGCAATGTTGTCAACTGAGATTTAAAAAAAACCCGCGAGATCAGGAGAAAGAAATGTCTAGAAAATCGCTAGCCAGTTTGGTAGAAAAGTAACTTATCTTGCCTTTGATAACATTTATTTGTTATCTATTTGTTTTTTGACAACTTTTTCGAATCTATGTGTACAGTAATACAAACCCGTGTACAGTAATACAAACCCCTTCGGGGAGATTGGAATACCCCCTCCCCCACCTAAAATGTACTTGGAAAAATCGATTTTATAGTGAGATTTAAGAATGGTTAGTCGAAAAAAAGGTAAAAAACAAAACAAATAATCAATAAATAATTGTTACCAAAGGCAATAAATGCTACTTTTTTTTACTTACATGAATGAGTTTATTTTATGTTTTAAAGTATTTTCAAGCAATCTAATGCGGGTGTCTGGGTGCCAAATTCCTCCAGATTTTCTAGAATTTCCCGCTAGATTGTAAACGAAATCTCCAAATCTAGCAGGAAAACCGCTAAATTGTAACACTGGTCACGTGACAGGAAGCGGTAATAAATAATTGTCCCTAAATAAAAAAGTGGCCTCTCGGTACAAAGAAATCCACCTATTTATCATAGAAAAATTAAGTATAATGTTATAATTAAAAAGGAATATATAAAAACACACATGGATATAGTAAACATATTATACCAAAACGTGGAAGCCATCCGTCCAGTGGTTTTTTAGACAATTAACTCCGAACGAACCAACAGTTACATTTTTATATGTATAGATATATATGTATATATGTATATGATTGTATGTGTGCGCCTATACTTGTCTATGTGCTTGTATTTTTTTAACACTTATTAATATCTATATTTATGTAATTGCATATACGTGTGTAAGAGTAGATGCATATGTATATGTATACAGGGCATACTGATGAGGTTTTCCAGGGTGTTGGGAAGCACTTCTCCTTTAGGCAACGCTTAAACAGTTTTGTAAGTATGGGGGCTAGTTCTGGTTGAAGCTTTTTCAACACTATAATTGGAATGCTGTCAGGGCCAGTTGCTTTACTGGAATCAAGGTTCTTGATTAGCTTGGCGACCTCACACACAGATATTTGTATGTTTTTTTTTTTTTTTTTTTTTTTTTGTGTGTGTGTGTGTGTGTGTGTGTGTGTGTTTGTTTTAACGTATTGTAGGGAGTAATCTGTTTGAGGTTTATATTCATGTGTCATATCAAATTGAAGCTCAGAAAGTTGTGAATATTATTCTAGCAGGAATTGTACTACTACAGTATTCCACGGGATAATTATTCACGTCGAAGTACTTGTCGAAAGGGTCGTCGGCGGTGGTGTTTATGTTTTGAATTGCGATCTTTTTTCGATGAGCGGTTTCTTTTGGTTGAAACCGCGACACACGGACCAAATCCATTCGACCACCGTTAAGCGCGAGAAATATAGTTGAAATTTAAATATCTATTTTTAAATGCTTTTAACGTCTGTCAGAGTAATTTAATCATTATATGACGATCTTCGCATGCGAGCTAAATTGACCGATTTTATTTCAACTGTAAATGATAAGAAATGAGTTTCTGAAAGGGGCTGACTTAATTATTTACTGTATGATATATATATATATATATATATATATATATATATATATATATATATATATATATATATATAAGTAAATTCTTGGTACAGCAAAATGGAAGGAGAAATTTCAGAGGAAACATAATTTAATTTAAATCAAAAAGATCAAAGAAACAAAAAAAAAACGGGCAGGTGGAATTGTTAAAATTTTCTTAAGGCCTTATCGTCTGACCCTCTAAGAGGAAACGTCAGAATGATAAATTAAAAGCTAAGAATCGAATGAGGAAAGAGGGAAATTGATTTAAGTTGGAAAACCAGTGAGAGAAAAAAAAAAAAAAAAAATATATATATATATATATATATATATATATATATATAATTCTCACTGTTCAGGTGGTTTTAAATCAGTAAATATTTCCAACTGATGTTTCAAAATCTTTTGTCTACACAGGCTATATATATATATATATATAATACACACACACATACACACACATAATATTGTGTGTGTTTAGGCAGCATTCTTTCATTTAAGCAAACATTGTTAGAAATAACAGATATACCCCCCCCTCAATATTTTCTATGATTTTTTAATGCAAAAATCAAGACTTAATGTATGTCCTATATGTATCATTGACGTAAAAAAAAAAAAGCTGGAGAAAAGAAGAGAACTTCAAAAGATAGCCGAGAAACGTTCATGTGAAGTCCAAGTCGGTTGGACGCTAAAATAAAGGAAATTTTGAAATTCTTTTCTTTTTTTTCTCTCTTTTTTTTTTCTTTTTGTTGTAAGAAATAATTTTATGCGTTGGCCTCTCTTGGTGTCTGAGTTATAATTTTAAATAATGGTCTTGTTTGAGATCATAATTCAGGCGCCAACAGAGGCTGACACACAACATTATTATTTCTTACATTATCTGTTTTTTTTTTTTTTTTTTTTTTTTTTGTACTGCAAACAAGAACTATTGCGTCTTGGAATCATTCTGATCGTGTGTTAGAGGGGGCTGTTGAGAATTACGCAGCAAGATGTCCGCTAAGAATGAATGCGAAACGTTTATGAAAATTTAGACATTTTCAACTTTGAACAACGCTAATTTCAACTATCCCATTGTGACGCTCTACAATTAAACTGTAAAGAGAATTTCAGCGCTTGTACACTATTGGGACGAGATTTCGGAAATCGTAATACTGAATTTCACATGAAAACAATGGTATCTACGACTTCCTCGTATTTTTAAGATGATTTTATCCCTAAATGACGAAAATCGATAAGGTAGAAAATTATTTATTAAGGAAAATAAAAAATATAATTTGAAGGAGGCGATCGTAAAACACAGGAAAGTTCAAAAGGGAGGTAATTTTCTGTTTCGATTAAAAAAGATGGCGGCAATTTTTCACCTGCTAACACGATTAAAGTTTTTTTGTTTTTTTTTAATATTTCAGTAATATTCAGGTAATTCTGACTGCGTAATTTGGAAGCTTCCGTTGTAACTTATTTAGAATTGGCAAAAAAAAAAAAAAAAAAAAAAATCAGTTGAAACCATTGTTTTTTTTTTTTTAATCTGAAAACTCCATTTATCGACTACAAAATCTCGTCCCAATTATGCAGAAGCGCCAGAATTTCTTTTTGTTGTTGTTAATATCTAAGGTGCTTGTTGAGAAACTTATATATCGTTTTATGCAAAGACAATATTACGTACTTAATTGTCATATCGAAAATAGAAATCTCTCCAAAAATTACGAAAATTCATCGTGTAGAAAAACTGCTATTGTGTTTTTAGTAATAAAAAGTCCATGGCAAATGTGTAGTTTAGCGGCTTTAATTATTTGACAATTAAAAAGTTATAAAAATTATTTATTTTATATAAAACACATTATTAGACCCAAAGGTTGAAATAAAACCAGAAAAAAATTCATTTTTATTATTTTTTCATCATTTTTATTAATTAATTTATTTAATTATTTATGTACGGCAATCGAGATCACCATATTGCTTTTAAAATTTAGCTTCTCTAAGGTTTGACAGATTGCCCTTTTTAAGGCCAAATGTGGTCTTTTTTACACTCTTAGAACTGTTTTGGCCGCCATTTTTGCTATGAAAAGAGCGTAAGAAAAGCCAAATTTTACCTTAAAAAGACCAATCTGTCAAATCTTAGAAAGGCCAAATTTTAAAAACAATATGGCGGCCTCGATTTTCGTACATTTACTCTAACAAAAAATGTTGAAAAAATTTTAAAAAAAATGAAATTTTGGGGGGTTTCATTTAAGCCTTTGGGTCTTATAATGTGTTTTATATAAAAAAATAAATAGTTTTTATAATTTTTTGTCTGTCAAATAATTTACGCCGCTAAACTACATATTTGCCAAGGCTAAAATGTTGGTAACCATTAACATATAATCTAAAATATGCATTCCGAGTTATGTCCCTTACTTTGTGAACTCTTCACCGTCTACTTTATAACATCTAAGAAATGTAAAGTGCAATTTTTTCCAATTTTCAGTAAAAATTACTTTTAACTATAAATAACGTTCTACTCGATGAATTTTTTGGATATATTACTATTTCCGAAAGTACGTAATATTGTTTTTGCTGAAAACGATACATTTACAAAAAAATTGATCTGTGGACTCTATACAACAAACACGATATCTAATCTTAAGTTTAGATATATATAGGGTCACTATGCGCTGTTGATTCCTATCTCTACAAACTTAAGGAAGCTCTATTACGGATATTGAGCACTTTTCCCTAATGTGTGTGTGTGACAGAAATAGACAGAAAGAAAGAGAAAAGAAATGACTAAAAGCTGTATTTCCTGTTTCTTTCACCAGATACACCCTCTCCTATTTGTTTTTATTTTTATTTTTACTTTTATTTTAAAACAAACCAGAATATTATTCTGTGGGATTGTATTTTAACCTCCACCCCCTCCCTCGGCGTCGGTTCCCTGAATCTAATCTCTCCTTTTCGGCATCTGCAAAAGTGTGAAACGGTAGCAGAAGCAACCACTTCGGCATTTTTTTTTTTTTTTTTTTTTTTTTTTTGGCCACTGTCCAAAAGATTAACCTAACCCATCATTCAAGTAAGGTGCGCGCGCGTTTCGCACGTCAAAATCTACAGACCCCCTTCCCCCCCCCCCCCTCTATTTCTCAAGCATACATAAAACAGCGATCAAAATAACCTCAGTGAACATTTTCTTGAATTGATCGTTCGTTCCATTCACAAATTATCTACTCACAAACGTGAACACATATACTTACGCTGGGTCGCAGACAAGCATTTTGTCGTTTTAAGAAAAACGCAGGTGAGTCGATTCTTCTCTTTCTATCTCTCTCTCTCTCTCTCTCTCTCTCTATATATATATATATATATATATATATATATATATATATATATATATAAACTTTAATTTAGCTTAACGCTCGCAGTCATGGCATTTTTTCTCCTTAAAATTTGAAAAGGTCTGGAACTTTTTTAATTTTTGTATTTTAATTTTTCTCAAATCAAATATGATTGAAAAAGTCTGCACATTGTAGCAAGATATGACTGTATTTACATGAAGAATAATAAAATATAATTTGCTCTCTTTGATTGAACACTATCAACGACCCTTGTTGAAATTCAATTATTCTTAATTTTTGGATATCTTTCTACCTGGGATATATATATATATATATATATATATATATATATATATATATTAAAGTTATGAGATTTTTTTTTTAAGCATGAACAACGATGTTACTTTTTGTATTTAATATTTTTATTGTTATTTTTTATATTTCAAGCGGACCTC
>NC_136522.1:19859514-19909514 GCF_053919585.1 Euprymna scolopes | reverse complement strand
TGTGTACATTTCCCTTCGCAATAACTTATAAATTTTTAGTCTACAGACTCGAAATTTGATATACAGGGTACTGAGGTTTGGGAAAATCGATGTGATCAGGTTTTGGCCAGAAGTTTGGCGATTAAGGGGTCAAAGTTCAACGATTTTACTTTTGAGAACTCTACCAAACTCCTCCGACAATTTTGGGTCTAAACACTTGAAATTTTAGATATAGGTTCCTTGGACATGGATCTAATTTAATAACTCGATTTTAGCCCAAAACAATAAATTTTGAGAGGTCATAGTAGTGGTCAAAGTTAAAAAAATTGACCGCTTTTTTTTTTTTTTTTTTGCTCAACATACACCTCCAAACACCCGGGAAACACCGGGCTGAAATGCTAGTATATATAAAAAAGTGAACGTGTCTTGTGTGTGTGTGTGTCTGTGTATATTTTCCTACGCAATAACTCTGTACATTTTCAGTCTACAAACTCGAAATTTGATATACAAGTTACTGAGATTTGGGGAAATCTTTGTAATCCGTTTTCGGCTAGAAATTTGTCTGTTAAGGGGTCAAAGTTCAACGATGTGACCTTTGAGAACCCTACCAAACTTCTCCGTTAATTTTGGGTCTAAACACTTGAAATTTTAGATATAGGTTCGTTGGAGATGGATCTAACTTAATAACTTAATTTGAGCCCGAAACAATAAATGTTTTAAGGGGTCATAATAGGGGTCAAAGTTAAAAAAAAAACTCACTGCTTATTTTTTGTTTTTGCTGAACATACACCTCCAAACACCCGGGCAACGTCGAGTACCCATGCTAGTATATCTATAAAAGTTAATGTGTGTGTGTGTGTGCACATTTCCCTACGCAATAACTCTGTCAATTTTTAGTCTACAGAGTCGAAATTTGATATACAGGGTACTGAGATTTGGGAAAATCGATGTGATCGGTTTTAGGCCCAAAATTTAGCGATTAAGGGGTCAAAGTTCAACGATTTGACCTTTGAGAACTCTACCGAACTCCACCGACAATTTGGGATCTAGACACTTGAAATTGTAGATATAGGTTCCTTGGACATGGATCTAACTTAATAACTTGATTTGAGCCCAAAACAATAAATTTTAAGGGGTCATAATAGGGGTCAAATTTTTTTTTTTGCTCAACATACACCTCCAAACACCCAGGCAACGCCGGGCACCCATGCTAGTATATCTATAAAAGTGAACGTGTCTGTCTGTCTGTGTGTCTGTCTGTCTGTGTACATTTCCCTACGCAATAACTCTGTCAATTTTCAGTCTACAGACTCGAAATTTGATATACAAGGTACTGAGATTTGAGAAAATCGATGTGATCGGTTTTGCGGCCAGAAATTTAGTGATTAAGGGGTCAAAGTTCAACGATTTGACCTTTGAGAATTCTACTAAACTCCTCCGACAATTTTGTGCCTAAACACTTGAAATTTTAGATATATGTTCCTTGGACATGGATCTAACTTCATAACTTTAGTTGAGCCCAAAACAATAAATTTTGAGGGGTCATAATAAGGGGTCAAAGTTAACAAAAAATTCGACCTCTGCGGCCTCTACCTAATTACTCAGACAATTTCTAGTCTAAACATTTGAAATTTTACATAAAGGGTATTCAGAGATAGGGCAAGCTTTTTCATCAGTTTGGGTAAAAAAAAAATTTAGTTACCAATGTATGCGTGTATGTGTGTATGTTTGCATGTCTGCTCAACACTTTCGACAAAGGCAACAGATTTTCTCAAGATCAGTATTGTTTTTAAGATCGACCTTTCAGACGACAAATATCGAAAAATTGGCTAAAGACATTAATATCTTCACCTTAAACTAGGCACTTTTATACGGGGGGGGGTCGCTTTTTTCGCCGATATTTTTGAAAGTCATCCTCTCCTTTCGATTGTCTAGCCTTAGTTTTAAAATATGTCACTTCCGATTTGGCGGTGATCGTAACAGCATAGACGTCAGGTTTTTTTCCCCGTTCTTTTCCTCCTTTGCAGTACAGGTTCGAGCCTGCCTTCCTACTAACACCTTTTTTTTTTTTGCTCAACATACACATCCAAACACCCGGGCAACGCCGGGCTGAAATGCTAGTATATATATATATATATATATATATATATATATATATATATATATTGTCTTTTTTTTAGGTTGTCCACAGGGTTTCCCCAGGAAATAAGCTAATGCATTTTCAACCTTTTATTTACTTTCATGTGTAATATTTGTCATATTGAAGCGGTTCGCTCCATAAAATTGATTAGCAAATTATCAATTATTCTAACTTTTCTAAATGGTGGCATTTTATTTTTACTTTGCAAATACTAATTTATTTTTTGATTTTTGCTAAATTCTTCTTCTTCTTCTTCTACTTCTTCACCACTCTCTATATACTCACTAGGAGTTTTCACACAGGCCATCATCAAAGATTTCTCTGAGAACAATTTGTGGTGTTTCCTGAAGTCTGAGTGACAAGTCTCCTCAGATTTCCAGTACTCACCACCTCTTTTGATAACCATTTCAAATTAATTTGTGTTATCACAACAGCTGTTTACCATTGATTTCACACTTGCAATGATCATTGGTCCTCACTGATATTTGAGTGGCATTAAGCCTCTCCAAGATCCCAGTCCTCTTCGCACTCATCCAGTGGAGGTCGGGTTAGTGCTTTCTCTCCTCAGTTTTTCTATCCTCCTGGTTTCTTCTCAATTATTTTGTGTGATGCGAGTTGATGCTGACATTACAATTTTTTTTTGGGGGGGGGGGGGTCTTACAATTATACAGTTTCAGTTTTCTTAATTCCATGTGGTTTTACTTCTATTGCAGTTTCTAATATGCATTAGAATCTGCATTCAAGGGTTTTCCTTAATATTTCAGTCATTTTCATTATTTTTTTCCGTTGTATTTCTCAATCATCCCTCTGATTCTAATCTCTCCCGTTCTTTTTTTCAAAGTTTTTAAAGATTATTACTAATACTCCTATTATTATTGGTGTTATCTTTACTTTCTTCATATTCCATATTCCTTTGAGCTCTCTGGCCAGTTCCATGTATTTGCCCGACGTCTTCATCTCCTTGATATTCACTCTGTGGTCTGCTGGAACAACAAAATCTACAGTCTGGCAGGACTTTTCCTTTTAAACAATGATAACATCCGGTCTTCTTGCTTGGATGGGTTTATCTGTTTGTATGTCCATGTCCCATAGGATTTTGTGACTTTCATTTTGTGCTTGTACCATTTGTCAGTGTGTTCAAGATGCAGTTATTGACATAATTTCCTGTGTACTGTCTTCTACAATTGATCGTGTCTATTCTTATATTCTTTTGGTTCTAGTTTGCTACATTCACTTATGTGGTTTATTGTTTCGTTTCTTTGTTCAGTGTCTGCATTTGCTGTTTTTTTTTTTGTTGTTTCTTGTCGAGTCTTGCTTTGGTGTAGTTGGTTCTAATCATTTTATTTTGCACAACTTTAATTTCGTGGCGGTGACAAGAGTCTTGAAGATGATGAGCATAGTGGTTGGTTATTGGATGTTGACAATTAAGAGCCTTAGTTGAAGCCAAGCCATGCACAACTGTTTGGGAACTTGCTTCTGAATTAGACGTAACGTATATGACGATATCCAACCACTTGAGAGATATTGGAAAAACAAAAACACTCGATAAAGTGGTGCCTCATGAATTGGATGACAACCAAAAGAAAAGCTGTTATGAAGTGTCATCTCCTCTTCATTTATGCAAGAAGAACGAGCCGTTTCTTGACCGGATTGTGACTTGCGATGAAAAGTGGGCTCTTTACGACAACTAGCACCACTCAGCTCAGTGGTTAGACTCCACAACACTTCCCAAAGCCAGAGTTGCACCAAAAGAAGGTCATGCTGACTGTTTGGTGGTCTGCGACCGGTCTCATCTATTACAGTTTTTGGAATGCAAGCGAAGCCATTACGGCGAAGAAGTACAGTTAACAAATTGGTGAAATGCATCAGAAACTTCGACAACAACACCCAGCATTAGTTAATAGAAACGGTCTAATGTTGCTAAACCGACCCTGCAGAATTTGAATGAATTGGGCTACAAAACTCTGCCTCATCTGCTATATTCTCCAGACTTTTCGCCTACCGACTACCACTTTTTCAAGCATCTCAACAGCTTTCTGCATGAGAAATGTTTCAAAAACTCAAGCGATATCATCGCCACCAGAATGCAAGATTTTTATGTTATTAGCATAATTTCACTTGTTTTGCGTTGGCCAAAGTGTGTTGATTCTGATGGTGCTTATTTTGATCAATAAATTTTTGTTTGAGCCGAGATATGTTTATCTGAATTAAACCATTAAGAAATTATAAATATTATTTCTTTTTGTTTACAGAAAGCAGCCCCCTGTAAAGTGGTTGTGTCACACAATGACCAGTTATTCTCCTGATCGAATTAATTTGAAGGACTACTTACTCTCTGGGATCTGCACAGTAGTCACAGACACTTTCTTGTCACCTTCTCTCTTGCCTCTGTTAACTGGACAGCTGAGCAAGGCTATCTTCTCTTGAAGATATACCGCTCTGAGAAAGTTATTTATCGTTTGCTGTTTGAATTATGTTAGCCTCAAACCACTTTTAATATCACTTGGTGCAATTTTGAGTTTCAATTCCAATTATATAAATATATGCATATGGGCATGGCTCAGATGCTAAAGAATGAGGGTTGAGAGTTGTATATTTTCGTTTCTATTCTGGCTGATTCCGCCCAAGTCATCTATATATATATATGGCAAAACGGGCGTGCGCACTTTTGCATGTCCAAGAAAGGCTTTTATCGCCGGGCTTCTTCGGGGGTGGGATGGGAGGGTTACTATGTCTTAGAACTGTTTATGTACCCCCTAGATCATAATATCTACGATTTGTGAAGGGACGTCGTGTATAGATTTATTTGGATCGACTTTTATAAAATTTGCGCTATTTCGTTGTGTCGCGTGTTTGCTCAGCTTTTTAGTATAAATAAAGTGAAACTAATCAAAGCGAAGGCAGTTCCTTGGTTTACTCGCCGGGAACGTCCAGAAAGCAAATCAGCTTTGATCAATGTGGTGAAAACCGTCATATCAGACAATTGCTATTCGTTTGGACTGGTTTTCCCCCACCATCTTGAGGAAACAAAACAAAACAAAAAAAACAGTCTCGCAGCCAAATTTAAGTGCGGGATTTCATTCCACAATGGTGTCATGTTTGACCTCATTAAATTTACGCACATATCAGTTAACTTCTTAATGGTTTAATTTCAAACATTATCATTGCCGCTGCTCCCGTAGCGTCGAGGTAAGTCATCACGCTTTTTTTCCGCCTTCGCCTCAAGGATTCGGGTTCGAGCCTACCTACCTACCAAAACTTTAAGTTAAGACGTCAGTTTTTTTTTTTCACGTTCTTTTCCTCCTTCGCAGTACAGGTTTGAACCTAGCTGCCAACTACCATATTTTTTTTTTCTCAACATATACATCCAAACACCCGGGTAATGCCACATACCCAGGCTAGTCTATAATATAAATCTCACCTGTTCGTTTAAATGTATGTATGTATGTATGTATGTATGTCTGCCTAAAACTTTTGACAGAGGTGACGGATTTTCACAAAGTGGGTATCGTTTTGAAGTACGACACTTTGGATAACAACTATCGAAAAATTGGCAAAAAGCATTAATTCCTTCACCCTCAACTGGGCATTTTTCTACACGGAGGGGTCGCTTTTTTCGCCGAAATTTTCGAAAGACATCCCCTATTTTCGATTGACTAGCCTTAATTAAACCTTCACTACTTCTGGTTTGATGATGGACACAACGACAAAGATGCCATGTTTTTTTTTTTTCATGTTCTTTTCTTTCTTCTCTTCATGTTCTTCTTAACATTAATTGTTTTAGGCTCAAATCAAGTTATTAAGTTAGATCCATGTCCAACGAACCTACATCTAAAATTTCAAGTGTTTAGACCCAAAATTGGCGGAGGAGTTTGGTAGAGTTCTCAAAGGTTAAATCGTTGAATTGACCCCTTAACAGGCAAATATCTGGCAGAAAACGGATTACAAAGATTTTCCCAAATCTCAGTACCCTTACAGTTATTGCATATGGAAATGTACACAGACACACACACAGACACGTTCACTTTTATATATAGATAATAATAATAATAATAATAATAATAATAATAATGATCTATTTAAATAACATACAGTACAAAAGTACAGTTACGAGATGAGTTCGCCGATTTCAGCGTAGCAACAGAGATGTGAATGGCAAAGCGTGCCCAGAATTTTTACAACCGAGGAAGCAAAAGAGGCTAGCAAGTGTGCATTAAGAATGGTGGTGACTATGTAGAAAAATAAGTTCTGGAGCACAAAAGGTCGCTCGTTTTAATGGTACCACTCACGTCTGCGTAGCTCTGTGACTTTTTGAGTTAAAAAAAAAAACAATGCTTTACTTTTGGAACGACCCTCATAGATTAAAGCATACTCCTTTCCACAAACATTTCTAATTTGAGCTACGATTTATTCAAAGTCCAACATGAAACTTTTACCGATGTATTGAAAAATTAAAAATGGCGCCTGACTCTCTGATACACACGGTACACAAAGAGAAGGAGTTAAAAATAAAAAAAAACTATACAAAGTACTGTTAAAAACCCACCATATGTCAATCTATGTCACGGTAACATATTGAGCGAGTAACATATTGAGCGAGTTTCTAACAATATTTTGTGTAGTATTTTATTTTTAACTCCTTTTCCAAAACTTACCATGTTCATCAGAGAGTCGGGCGCCATTTTTAATTTTCCAATACATTGGTAAACATTGTATGTTTTTCGAGCTGAATAAACATATATTAAATAAAAACACTAAAAATATCCAATTAGGTAGAAAAGTAACTTATCTTGCCTTTGATAATATTTAATTGTTATATATTTGTTTTTTGGGGGTTTTTTTTTTTTGACAACTTCTTCGAATCTATGTGTATAATAATACAAACCCCAATGAATAAATATTTGGAGATAAAATAAAATATTTTACCAAAATGATTGGCCCCAGCATTAAATAACCCCAAAAGGGTTGATATGCTGTAAAACTAAACGGCCAACCCAAATTACCTTTCACGGAGGACAGCTCCTGTGAGATGGTTGGGTCATACGAGGATTAATCAGCTTACAGGGTGTATTAATTTTAACCGAACCTTTGAATGACCCTTTGGGATTTACACAGCACCCACAGAGAGCTTCCAGGCTCCACAAAGAAAGATGTCTTCTCTGTAGCCCCAGTCAACTTTACAACAACTATTTTCAGTATCTGGAAGATATACTGTTAAAGAAAGTATTCTTGGTGGCCGGCTTTTCTTATTTTTATTATTACTTCCTTCATTGTGACACTGTTTTAACATTCGGTAACCTACACCCAACAGTGTAGGTGATTTAAGTACATATAATGCTACTTATATATAGTAATCTGCAGTTATAAGTAGTGACGTATATTGATAATTATTAATAGCGTATATTTTAAAAACAAAAATTGGTGTAATGTCCCAAAATTTATACTACAAGTGTCCGTCCGCAAGGATAAAGCACTTGATGCCGAGCACAGCTGTTTCTAGTATCTGGAAGATATACTGCTAAAGAAAATACTATTTTTATGTTACTATTTACGTCTCTCTCTCTCTTTCTCTCTCTCTCTACATATATATATATATATATATATATATATATATATAGAGAGAGAGAGAGAGAGAGAGAGAGAGAGAGAGAGAGAAAATTTATTACTGTGAGTCCAGAATGAGTTTCCATATTGTTTCAGCTAGAGGAAGATCCTCAAAGAGAGGAAATATCTTTGAGGATCTTCCTCTAGCTGAAACAATATGTAAACTCATTCTGGACTCACAGTAATAAATTTCCTATATACTGCTCTGGCTACACATTGAGCACTCTAGTCCGGTTTTTTCACCACTGGTGTGTGTGTGTGTGTGTATATATATATATATATATATATATATATATATATATATATATATATATATACACACGACACAATCACATTGACACACCGGTTCTCGCCAGATCACCGAAGTTAAGCAATATTATTGAGCCTGGCCAGTACCAGATGGGTGACCATTTGGGAAGGCGAGGCGCTGTACGTACCACAAAGTAAAATACCAGATTGAGTAACTGGTGCAGTCTATCCTTCTCTCGAGGGTAGATGGGACTCTCTTAAGTCATGGTAGGTACCCCGTCTAGTGATGGTGTCACGAGAAAATATACTCTTGATAGCCCTGGCAAAGCATCAAGTATTCAGCTACCGAGAAGATTTGAATTACACTACAAACTCGTGTAATGAGTTCAATCTCAGCTACGGCCGCACTGGATGGATTACTTCCTTCATTGTGATACTGTTTTAACTTTCAGCAACTTACACCTAACGATGTAGGTTGTTTAAATAAACACATATACTGTTATCTATAAAAGAGCCTTGTTTTCCTTTCATTTGAAAATTCTTCTATTTCAAATTATTAAAGACTAGACTTTTTAGCCCATTAAAAAGTTATAGACAATTGACTAAGAATGAGTGCTTTATGCCAAATTGATGGTTGAATATGGTTAAGTTTGTGCTCATTTTTGCATTAAATACTAATCTCCATTAATACCTAATTTTGCATCAAATGGATGCCATAATAGTTAGTTCGCTGCACCATATCATAACAAAAGTCCATACAAAATTTCAGCCAGTTGTTAGAAAAAGTCTAACGCACAGATAGACAGATAGGCAAGCAGACAAACTCCGAGAAATATAATGTAGAAGTTAGTTTTACAGTAAATGCGAAGATTAACCCCCTGTAACTTTTCTAACATAAAATTAAAATCACATTTACCCTAGTTATTGAGTATTGTTTGCACAAGAAGCACTAAGAAACTTTAAAGTAATTAGGTGTTATCTCCCCTCTTTAAATTTTTTTTTCTTTTTTTTTTTCTGCGGATTACTTCGTTTTACTGCCAGCTTTTATTTTTATTGTTACATTTTTTTTTTTTAATTACTCCCAAATCTAATCACACTTTTAGTATTCATCTCAGCATTGTTCCCCCTCTCCCTTCCGCCTTCCTTCCTTTTTTACTGTTTTTCTTTTTTTCTTTTCGGTGTCGCAATTAGCTTAATGGATACCGTTGCGGTCTACGAGATATCAATTATGACGAGTTCAAATACTCCCTCCCTAACCTATTTTGGTCATTGGTTAATTCCTATTTCAGTTACAGCTGCTGCAAATGATTGATTCGTAGCAGAAAGAGAAATAGATAAATCATCATCACCATCATCATCATCATCATCTATTTAATGTCCACTTTGCATACTGACATATGCTGGACGTTTTTTTTTTTAGTAATTTACTTCTAAGCTAACCTGTTAGGTCTTTATTTATCCCTATTCCTCTCAAATCCAGTTTTCCCGATTTCACTTATAAATGCTCTACATATGAATTGAGCACGTTTAGAAATATATTGGTTTTTAATTCAATACATTTGGACTTTAACAAATTCAAACAAAGAAAGTAAGATTCCATCTACAACAGAAACATTAAAAAAATATCACAGAAACCAACAAAACAACCACCAGAAACTAATAAAAACATAAGCAAATAAAGAACGTTCCAGAAAAGAAGAAAACCAAACAATCGACACTCAAAATAGGTTCCAAATTCTAGAATAAATGCAAATCGAAAATACCCTGGATAAAAAAAGAAAACAAACACAAGCAATCAAGATGAAAAAAATGAACAAGACGCCAAAACAGCAACATCCCAAGCAAGACCCAGATCTACATCCAGATAAAAAAAAAACCCCAAAAAAACACTTCATCAAAGACACAAACCCAAAAAAAGACAAACTCTCTGCCTCTAAAGAGATGGAAATAGAGGAAAATTAACTAACCTTGTGGATGAAAATAAAACACAACAAATCATCCAATGGAATTGTTGTGGAATAAGATCTAATTATAACGAACTTTTTATACTCTTTTCACTCTTCAACCCAGCCATTTTCTGCTTACAAGAAACGTTCCTACAAAACAATAACTATTTCAAAACACCAAACTATGAATAATACAACTATTTCCATAACACAGGCCTTCATGTTAATGGACGCACCCCAATTCTTGTAAAGAATGACATACCTTAAAGTAATTTCTCTGTCAAAACAAATCTCCAAGCAATCACAACTCAAGTCACATTACACAAAATAATCACAATCTGCTCAATATACCTCCTCCTCCTTATGAACTAATTGAATGAAAATGAACTAGAAAATTTAATAAAACAACTAATTTCACCGTTCATCCTCCTAGGCGACTTTAACTGCCACAGTACGCTATGGGGATGTAAAGTCATTAAGTCAAAAGGAAATAAAATTGAACAACTAATTAACATGACTTATGTCTCCTCAATCAAAAAAAAAAAAATCCCACATACTTAAATCCAATAAATGGATCAACTAGTGCCATTGATCTTACCATGTGCGATCCATCAAGCTTCTTGGATTATACATGGAGTACCTACGGAGAACCATTTGGAAGTGATCACTACCCTATTATAATCAATTACAATGACTCCATACAAAACCATATACCCAGATGGAACACAAGCAAAGCTAACTGGGCCAAATTTAAAGAACTTGGGAAAATATCCAGAAAATATAATCCTAATCCAATCAAACATCTCCTCACAAAAAACAGAAAATAACTGAAAAAAAAAAAAAAGATATTGCCAACACTATTGCAGAAAATTCATCAGCAAAACACTACAATAAACAACTTTAAATACTTAAGAAATATGAAGAAAAATGGAAAATAGACTTTAACTCCAAAAACCAAGAGCCTTACAATGAAAGCTTTTCACTCTATGAACTAGACACCGTCATAGAAAAATCCCACAACTCAGCTGTAGGACAAGATGAAGTGTACTACAGCTTCCTTGAACAAATTCTGTCCGAATCATTAAAACTCCTTCTCAAAATTTATAATAAGATATGGGAAACAAAACATTTCCTGAATTCATGGAAACAAGCAACAGTAATACTGATACCCAAATTGGGAAAAGATACATAAAACCCAGAAAACTATAGGCTAATAGTTCTCACAAGCTACCTATACAAAACATTTAAAAGAATAATCAACTACCGTCTGATATGGTATTTAGGTAACAGCAAAATAATTTCTAAAACTCAATGTGGATACCAAAAAAATAGAGGATGTATAGAGCACATTACTAACATCGAAAATTACATCAGAGAAGCTTTCATTAATAAGGAACATGTAACATCTGTTTTTTTTTATCTTGAGAAAGCATACGAAACTACTTGGAAACACAGCATCATAAAAGATCTTTTTTTTTTTAATTACATCCCCCCCCCCAAACAAGGCACATTGCCACTTTGTTGTAGGGGGCTACTATCAGGGACATAAGCTACAGGGGTGCTATGTGGGGAGTTGGGCAGCAAGATATCAGTTCACGTTACACTTGAACTTCTGCATGTCAGTACAGTTGGGGAAGCAGGAACTCGGAAGGGAATTCCAAAGTCCAGCAGTTCTGGGGAAGAAACTACTGGAGTAGAAGGCTCTCTTACATCTATGGATCTTAACTGTGAAGGGGTGGGATTTTGCTGCTTGTCGGGTTTGTCGGGGGGGGTACTTACATCGAGGGGATACAAATGCTTGCAGTTCGTTGGCGCATTCACTGTTAAAATACTTGTAGAACAGGCAGAGGGATGCTACATTTTGTCGATGGGACAGAGGCTGAAGCTTAGATGCCAGTTCAGGGCCTATCAGGTTTGTGACTCTTTTGAACCTTGTCTAGGAGTGAGAGACTAGTAGCAGATGCACCAGCCCAAATATGACAACAATACTCCATACATGGACGAATGGTGACTTTATAGAGGTACAGGATACTTTCGAGCGTTAGTAGCTTTCTAGCACAGTAGAGAGAACCTACCTTTTTCGCACCGGTCCTGGCAATGCTCTCAATATAATTTTTCCAACTCATATTTCCTGTGAACGTTAGACCGAGGAGTTTAAAAGATGTACTTTCAGATAAAGAGTCCTTGGCCATTGCTATTGGTGGTAGAGATGGTTTCTTGTAGTTGTTGAAGGAAACAAGTTTAGTCTTGGCAGCATTGAATGAGACCATCCATTTTTGTTCCCATTTTACTACAAATTGGAGGTCGTCCTCTAGTGTTTTTGCCATTTCTCTAGATATGTGTTCATTTGTTTTCCTGTTGTGTCAGTTATAGAGTGTGGTGTCATCAGCATATATACCCATCTCCACAACATTGGACTAAGAGGCAGACTTAATGAATTCATAAAAACTTCCTAACAGACAGATCTTTCCAAGTTCGAATAGATTCTATTTTATCAGACCCACAGAATCAAAGCAGCATATTGTCAACAACATTCTTCAACATCAAAATCAACAACATAATAAAAGAACTCTCTCCTGGCATACATAGCTCCTTACACGTAGATGACTGCTCAATCAGCTACAAGTCAAAATACATTCACACCATCGAAAGAAATTACAACGCAACATAAATAAAATTAATAAATGGGCAACAAGAAATGGTTTCAAATTTTCCAAAACTAAAACAAAAAGTATCCATTTCTGTAACCAACGCAAATGCCACCTTGACCTACCCTTACAGATTGATGGTGAAAAAATCCCATTTGTAAACCTAGGAATCATTTTTGACAAAAATTTAAACTTCATTCCACACATCAATTACATCAAAACCAAATGCAATAAAACACTACAACTCCTACGAGTCATCACCCATACAGATTGGGGAGGCGACAAGAACACGCTACTCCAACTATATAGAGCACTAATTAGATTTAAAAAAAAACTATGGTAGCTTTGCATATCAATCCACCAGAAAGTCATATCTAAAAGCCCTCAACACAATATGCCACTCCGGACTAAGACTAGCACTAGGAGCATTTCCAACATTACCTGTAGAAAGCCAATATGCAGAAGTGCATGAAAGCCCTCCAATGCTTAGAAACCAAATCCTTGGTTTAAAATACTACACAAAATTAACAGGCAACCCCACAAACCCAGCACACAATAGCATTTAAAACCCAAATCGTAAACACCTTTTCAACCAAAAAGAAAATACAATCAAAACTTTTGGACTCAAAATAAAATCGATCTCCAGAAAAGCAAATCTACCCATAACCAAAATCCATGAAACAGTCCTACTCAAAACTCTCCCTGGAAAATCGCAACCCCCAACATGGATCTAAGTTTAAGTAAATATAAAAAGAAACATACTCATCCAATAACTTACCATGATGATCTCAATAAAGGCAAAGAAAAGTCTTCAAATGCTGCCTTGATAGAGTTCAAAATAGACTTCGTAGCCTAGTAGAAGGTGCCCTTTTTTTCTTCCCTGCTGCCTTTTTCCCACAGAAGAGACGTTGCGAGCCTGTCCCTACTTTATCGTTATTTTCATGTCTAAGCTTCAATCTATGCCTCTCCTTTTGCCTGACTTTCACAAAAAAAACTCATCTAGTTGAAACCGCTATCAATAATTTCCTCCACTCTTTATCAGTGCTTAAACCTAAACCTAGATTCCATGAACAAAGCTTCTTTCTTAGAATTGCACACCTGTGAGACTGTTCCGTTTTCCTGCTTTCCAACTGACGACAATATGGTTGTCTTCAAGTCCAATGTGAACAAATTCTTGATGAGCCATCCCCTTAAGTAATCCAATTTACCAATTTTCACTACTAACGATTATTATGACATATTCCCTTTTACCACTGTACACTCATTAACCCTCGAGTGGCTTCCGTGCCTTGATAAGTGGTGACTGCTTTGTAAGAAAACAAAACAAAAAAATACATGCACACATCTATACAGAGGGGTCTAAATAAAATAATGCAGCATTGCAGCAAATCAACCAAAAAACAAACCTCCCAAAAGAAACATCAATTTTCAGTGCCGAAATACATGCTCTAATCCTAGCTCTCAGTCTAGCCTCCAATAACAAAGAATCCAAATTTATAATCCTTTCAGACTCCCAATCTTAACAGATCTAACAGAATTAAACAGTAAAAAAGAAATCATTTTCTGCTGGATACCGAGCCATTCTGGTATCAAAGGTAATGAATTAGCAGATTCAGCAGCGAAAACCACCTTAAATCTTCCAATTGATGCAAATAAAATAATTTAAAAGACATATCAACACATGCACAATAGACAAATGGCAAATTTACTGGAATGAATATGCTAACAACCAACTTCACAAAATGATGCCAAAAATTAAAAAAACAAGAATAAAATAATGCCAAAAATTAAAAAACAAGAATAAAATAATGCCAAAAATTAAAAAAACAAAAATTAAATAATGCCAAAAATTAAAAAACAAGAATAAAATACGAAACTAAATAGAAAAGAAGAAGTCAAACTAACATGAATAAAAATAGGCCATACTCATTTAACCCACTTATATCACCTAAAAAAGAAGGCCAACCCATCTGTATACGTTGTCAAACACAACTCACAATAAGACACATAATAATTGGATGCAGATTTTGTGACAACAAGGAATAATTTCTACAAAGAAAAAATATTAAGGATTTATTCGATAAAAACAATTCCCACATCATACTTTCATATCTTAAAAAAATTGGCCTTTATTAAATTTCTTTAAAAAGAACGCTTTATACAACAGCTAGAGCAGGGGATAAAGGCTCCCTGAATCCATAGACACTCGGCATAAATTAACTCAAGGGCTGATAACAAAACAAACTAAATGAAAACTTTATTTATTCATATGTAATCACTGCCCCAAGTAGTTAAATTACGTCTAAACATATAAGCTAGTATGTGTGCATGTGTGTGTGTGTGGGGGGGGGGTCTTTGTATATATATATATATATATAAAATAAGAATTACGGTTAAGTTTACCAAAATGATCCAAGATGGCAAAACTAAAGTAAATTATAAATATTAAAGGATTAATATTTATAAAGTAATCTCAACCAGATGTAAAAACTTGATAAAACCAAATAGGAGATAGAGCTTATAATAAGAACAAGTAGTTAATAAAACATGTTAAGAAACACTTTGGAAAAGAGTTAAAAACATATTTAATTTTAAAAAGGAAACACTAAATAAATGGATAGTCCTTAATCTGCGGAGTTTCGAAGAAATATATTATTGAAAGAAATAAAAAATGTGCGTAAAAAAGAAGTGGAACAAATATGCAGCTCGACTGTCGAGGCAAGATTGAATTAAAGAAAATCATTTTATCTTTCTTTTAATAATATATTGGAATTCTTTCCCATTTCCTTGTACCTATTTGTGAATTTTTCCACGGATTTCTGCCTTTTGCATTACTTTGGATCATCTTCCAATTACGTGGTTCCCGTGGATTTTACTTGTGCGAATGGAATTTTAACTAACTTTCTTGGATTCTGTATCTTTGGATTTTACCGTCATTGGAAGTTTTACTCATCACCAGACAATCCATTCACGTGAAATCACTTTTTTATTCACCCTATTCCCTCTACTTCACTTTTTGTTATTAAGTAAGATCTATGACTTACTTGTAGGTCCATTTAATACTTTTGCAAGCAAAATCCGATCCCGCATTTTGCTAAATCCTACCCTCTGATGAGAAGGAAAGTATTTCTTCGAAACTCCGCGGATTAAGGACTATCCATTTATTTAGTGTTTCCATTTTCAAATTAAATATGTTTTTAACTCTTTTTCAAAGTGTTTTTAACATGTTTTATTAACTACTTGTTCTTATATATATATATATATATATATATATATATATATATATATATATATATAAATATATATATATATATATATATATATATATATATATATATATATATATAGAGAGAGAGAGAGAGAGAGAGAGAGAGAGAGAGAGAGAGAGAGATGAAATCAGGACGAGAGATTCCGTCTCGTAATCTTTTTATTCAATTAAGAATTCTGCTACTCGTCTACTTGACAAGCGGAAATGCACAGCTTTTATAGCTTGGATTATCAAAGAGGAGATAATCCATGTCCACAACTTATATATATTATACAAATATATTTATGATATACTATTTACATTAGTTCTACAAATTCCATATCGGTAATATTTATGTATCGTGCTTTCTACTGCTTGTAGCTTTGCTCTTAATCGATCGACAATCGCTGATCTGCGTTCATAATTTAGAGTAGAAATAAATTATTCAAGTCCACATGAAATTGTGTCCGGGTTTGATCGATTCCCAAAGCACGAGAAAACCTCACACCAGCCCACTCCATAGTACGCCATATAAAAGTAAGTATGCGTGCATGTTTCTATATTTGTAGATTAAATCATGAACTAATTAATTGATGATTATGAATTTTAGAATACTGCTCCTAGACGTAAGGGGTCGTAATGTGGGTTATACTTAGTTTAATTTAGTTTTATGCAAAGAATGTGAAAAGTATGCGGAAACCTAAATTTCAGATAACTCCGATTGTTTTTATATATATATGCTATAATAAAGCCGTATCCTATCTATTTGTTCACAGCGTCATATATGACGTAATAGTAGATGGCGTTATATATGAATACGTCATGAATATATTGTTTGTTCACTAAAACGCCCTGTATGACAACATCATGTATGACGTCGTATATGATATATATTGTTCCCACCTGGCAACGCCGGGTATATACAGCTAGTGTATATATATATATATATGTCAAAACATTGTTAATTCACTACCCGCATAGCAGCAGCCGGTAGTGGCTACTCTAGCCGCACTGATGAGCTGTGAAACAACGAAATAGTACTGTATGTGGAGAGATATATATATAATTCATAATTTATAATTATTGTCGCCCTTTGAGCACACTCTGGGGAACTTGAAAAAGTCAGTCAGATAGCTTTGTGTGAGAGATCGTAACTTCCTATTACTTGATTATTCTAAGATTGTCTGTATTAAAAACGTTAAGTTTCATTAATGTTTAAATTTCACTTCATTTCGTGGTGATGAACGGTGGCTCTGGGATATGTTTTTTGCTAATGGGCTTCGTTGCAGTGTTTAAATCCTTCGACCAGCGTTGGTTGTCATCTCCTACACTGATGATTACGTAAGCATGAAACACTAGCGTCTGTAGGAATATATATATATATATATATATATACTAGCAGAAGTACCCGTCGTTGACTGGGTTCAAAACCAGCCTACAGAAAATGGACTGTGATTGATGAAAGTATGATAGGTTATGAAAAGGAGGGGGTTGTAAAGAGATAGGTTTTGATACTCAAACATTTTACCCTAAGCAAAATATGATGAAAGTAAAGATAATTTTTGCGAAAATATATTTTTTTTATCAACTTTGTTTCTAATCGTAGCTAATAGTGACCAACAAAATGATGTTTCCTTACAAAGAGAAAATGTTATATATATAATAATATAAATATACCAGAAATAAATGTTACCATAGTCAATAAAAGTTACTTTTATGGTAGAAAAGTTCATTGGTTTGAATTATTAAGTAGTTTGTAAAAAAAAATTTTTTTTTTTTTAAATTCACGAACCGGTTTTTAAAAAAATCAAAATGGCAGCGACTTTGAAATGGAAAGCCCCATTTTCAATTTGAAGGAGGGGCACCTGAGCATTCTGTGTTAACAATTTAAGAGAGTTCCGTCAATATAAGAAATATTTATAAACATATTTTAATGTTTTCCGTTATTTTGTGCTTGAGGAATATTCGATTATGACATGTGTAGTTTATATAAAAATTCATTTAAGTAGTTATCGCCTCAAATTTCGTTTTAATTTCGGTTTGCTGAAATTATTTCAAGTAAAGAGCATTAAAAATTATTTCAAAACAAAAAAAAACATGAACTGAACTTTTATTGACTATGGTAACATTTATTTCTTGTATATTTATTTTTTCGGGTAGTCGTTTGTAGGCTTTTCTGCTAAACACTCTTACTAAAGAATATCAACGAAATATCGAAAAACAAATAAACAAAAGCAGTTTTGAAAAATAATTAAGCTTTACTTACTTTAGTAAAATAATCCGAAACAGCAAAATGGGATATTAAAAAGTAAACACGCAATTACTTTAGTTTTTTAATGCAAAGAATCGATATAAATATGAATACGAAGAAAATGGCACCCTTTTCAAGCAGAACAGCTTCGTTTCAGTTTTACAGTATTGAACGGTGTAGTATTGCGCCGTCGGATTCAGCGTTGTACTGTTGTAATGTAAAGAACACGCAGAAAGGGTTGTAATCAACTGAATTTCTTCTAGTACACTGAAAAAAAAAACTTAAACAGATATATAAATAAAAATAAAAAGGTTATGTAAATGTTTTTAAAAAGACGCGTAATCACGTGAGCAGGATTTTTTCCTCCTTTTGACACGATAACAAGTAACGTTCTTATTTATTATTATTTATCTGTTTTCGAAAGAGTGCCATGTGGAAGTGGAGAAGAAAAAAACAGAGTTATGCAAAATTTGTGTTGAGAATTGTCTAAAGTTCCGATTTTATTTTTTTGCTTTCACTTTAATAAGAATGTGAATTTATGAGGTGAATTTATTCGACACAATATGATTAACGTGAATTAAGATTAAAGTTAAGGTGTTATTGTGGACCATCACCCCTTTTAAAAAACCTTGTTAAACTTTGTGACATATTTACATTCTATGGAGGTCAGGCGCGAACGAGCATCCAATAATTTTATTATACCATATTTCTTCAAACTGAAACATAATCATCAAGCTATACTTATGCAAATAGATATGAAATGTCTTTGTTAAAGTTTGTGCTATATTTCCATGGAGTACAGGCGCGAACGTAGACCTCACAATTTTATTATACCATCCCTATTTAAGTTAAAACATACTTATCAAAGTATTCTTATGTACATCTATATCAAAAACGCTTTTTTTTTTCATTTTTTATTTCCATACTTTGGGGGCCAGGCGCGAACGCAGACCCCACAATTTTTATGAACCACTGTTCTACCAGATCAAACATACCCATTCCTGATCCTTGATACATCTTCTATCATTATATGTAATCAGTTTTTTAAAATAGTCAACCATATAGGAGCCTATTCATGACCACACACACACACACACGCACAGTGTGTATAGATGTGTATATATATGTATGTGTGTGTGTGTGTATAGATGTGTATATATATGTATGTGTGTGTGTGTATATATTAGATTACCCGGCGTTGTTCGGTACTAAACGTAATGTTAAATTCCTTAAGAAATGAAGTAAAAAAAAAAAAAGAAAAAACTGAGATATGTCCATGCGAGTATTATATTTTTTTATAAACAGTTTACTTCTTATAAGTAAAAAAAAATACTCGAGATGAGATCAAAATCAAAACGTAAAGACAGTGAGTCAAGTACGATAACCATTAGGCCAGCTTGACATGACTTTAAAAAGGGTTTTCAAACCTACTTATTCTTAACATAATGTGAACAATTCACGCATGCACAGCTGTAAAACAGTTGGCAAACAGATAAAAATCCGATGCCCCCCCCAAAGTACCAATTGTTCAATTTAACCCCTTAACAGCCCTTTTTTTCCAGACGAAAACTAATAAAAAAGTTTTCCACGTGTCTGAATACCCTTTATAGCAAGTCTGTTGATCGAAAATTCTTTGAGTATATATATTGAGAAGTGTCTTCACGCGTACACACACATTCTTACTTTTAGAGATGGATAACTAAGGCCTATGCTTTAAAATAAACTCTAACATTTTAGTAAATTACTTGACCTCATATACTAAGTTAGGCGGATGGTCCACCTAACTTACTACAAAATGCTGGTTTTATTTTGGTGTCTTAAATCCCACACTTTTTGTGCTGATGCGGAGATGAATATTCAAATTCATTTATTCTCAATGATTATTGTCAATTGTAAATAAAATGAATATCGTTTCCGAAACGATCGTACACTAAATTTCATTTTGCTTGTTTTTCCTGTTGAAACTGATTCATAATTTATAATTATTAATCTTTGTAATCAGTATTAATATAGCTCTAGCATACATATACCTATTGAGCTTATTATATATCCACAGTATTATGGGTCCTGGATATGACCTAAAACTATATTCAATGGTGAAGTACCACCTTGCGAGCTTTGGAGAGTGTGGAGCTACCCTTTAATTGCCATTGCTCCCAGGTCCACTCTGACCCGGAGTGATAGTACCTGTTAGGGTCCCAACTATGGGTTAAATAGAATCTGGTGTAAAAAAAAAGTATACTCCATTAAAAATCGTTCCTCAAAATAACTAGATTCGGCATTAAATAACCTGAAAAAGGTTGATATGCCGTAAAACAAAAACAACCATCTAACCACAGTATTATGAGCAAGATTATTTTAAAGTATTGGCACATTAAAATAAACTTTGCTCTTTAGACTCCTGGTCTAATTCCCTCTATAAAATTAATATATATATATATATATATATATATATATATATATATATATATATATATAATATAAAGCTGAATGTGTGTGTGTGTGTGTGTGTGTGTGTGTGTGTGTGTGTGTGTGTGTGTGTGTGTGTGTGTGTGTGTGTGTGTGTATTGTCACGAATAGGCTCCTATATGGTTGACTATGTTAAAAAAACTGATTACATATAATGATAGATGTATCGAGACACAGGAATGGGTATATTTGATCTGGCATAACGATGATTCATTAAAATTGTGGTGTCTGCGTACACGCCTGGTCCACAAAGTATGAAAATAAAAAATTAAAAGATTAAAAAAAAAAAACGTTTACAAGTGTTTTTGATTAAGATGTACTTAATAATACTTTGATAAGTATGTTTTAACTTAAATAGGGATGGTATAATAAAATTGTAAAAAATGTTAAGGATTTATTCGATAAAAACAATCCCCCACATCATACTTCTTTATCTTAAAAAAATGACCTTTATCAAAAAATTTAAAAAGGACCCATTATACAACAGTTAGAGCAGGCATAAGCCTAACGAATCCTAGCGTGGATGAAACCCGCAATATTCTGTGTAGCTTAATTGCCATATATATTTTTATGACTTACTACCTAGGTTCACCTTTGTATTGAGCACTGTTGAAGCAAATACTTAAAGTTTACGTATAAAATTATACTTTCGTATATTAATTTATGTGATAAAATGAACTAGTTACGTATATATATATATATATATATATATATATATATATAAATATATATATATATATAAATAAATATATATATATATATATATATATATATATATATATATATATATATATATATATATATGAGGATAAAATACATGATATATTATAAAATAAATGTTGTAGAAATAGAACGTATGAAAGACAGAAAGAAAAATAATTAAACTCAGGAATGAAAATCAAACGAAAGATTTGATTGGTTTTGATAAAAACTGGTCAAATCTTTTGTTTAAATTATATGAGAGAGAATAACTAACAGTCCTCCATGATCCTTGGGTCGGCAATTACCCGATATTTTTCATCATCCCAAAATAGGTAAATGATATTTTCCACTGCCGGCTGAAACGAATGCAACTTTGACGTTTACGGCGCATCATTAATTTGATGATTGATAGGGCGTGTCACTATCGATCTATCGGTTTGGCAAAGCCTGCCATCTTTGCTAGGAAACGTGCTTTACGAGCAAGGTGGTAACTGCAAATTTACAGTTGAATAGAAGCCAAACATCGAACCAGAATCTATTGGGTTTATTTTTTGTTTTGTTTTCATCATCGTTATCATCATCATCGTCGTCATCAGTTTCATATCCGTTTTACATGCAAGTATACATCGGAAGGCTTTTAAAAACCGACCTTCAAACTAACCTATTCATTTATTCATTTCGTATGAATCCGATGGTTCTCTTGTTGCCGTTGGTTTCCCTGATATATTTCTTGTTAAAATTATTTTCAAAAAGATATTGTGTACTTACAGGAAAAACCCAGCGAATGTTGTCAACATCCGAAGTGAACGTGTTTCGGTGGAATGAACTGGATTCGAACTTGGCACACCCAGGTTGTCAGTCAATTAACCACTTAGTACCGTCATCTCCCAACTAACTTATCTTTGATCATGTCTTTATTAATCCTTTTTTTTTTTTTTTTTTTTTTTTTACACTGGAATCACCCGGAGGCCACTCGAGGATAAGGGTTAATGGGTACACATTAGTCATTGTGATTATAGCGATGATAGCGTAGTAATCACAAGTAGTGGGAATTTTGTAAATTGGATTACTTAGGGGGAACTTGTTTACATTGGACTTGAAGACAATCAGATTGTAATCAGCTGGAAAGCAGGCAATCGGAAGAGAGTTCCACAGGCGTGCATTTCTAAGAAAGAAGCTTTGTTCTTGGAATCTACATTTAGTTTTAGGTACAGATAAAGAGTGTGGGAAATTATTGATAGTGGTTTTGGCTAGACGAGTGTTTTTCATGAAAGTTTGACAGGGGGGGGCACCATAGATTGAAGCTCAGGCTCACAACGTCTCTTCTGTGGGAAAGAGGTTGTAGAGAAGAGAAAAGGGCATCCCCCACTAAGCTACGAAGTCTATTTTGAACTCTGTCAAGGCAGGATAAGCTGCTTCTAGCAGCTCCTGCTCAGATGTGGTAACAATACTCCATCATTGGACGTACCTGGCTTTTATATAGGTAGAGAATTGCATCAGCAGTGAGATATCTACTGGAGCGGTAGTAGGATCCCACTATTTTTCTAGCGATCTTGGCAATGGATTTGATATACGTGTTCTATTTCAGGTCAGGAGTAAAGGTCAAGCTCAGCTGCCTTCTTATTATTCCTTCACATGTTTTCCTTAAGTGTGTGTATATATATATATATATATATATATATATATATATATATATATATATATATATATATATATATATATATATATGTATGTGTGTGTGTGTGTGTATATATGTGTATATATATACATGTATATATATGTATATATATATGTATATATATATACATATATATGTATATATATATGTATATATATATGCATATATATGTATATATATATGTATATATATGTGTATATATATATATATATATATATATATATATATATATATATATATATTAAGACAAATAAATCCGCCCAAAGGAAGTGATTTTATATACTTGCAGCGCAAATCCCTATGTTAAAAATGGGTTTATTACAATAGAAAAATGCGAGCATGAAAAGTAATATGGTTGAGCTTAAACATGGAAAAGTAAAGGACTAGTTGTTAAAACTGGAAAAGAAAAGGACAAGATATTCTAGTGAAAAATATAATAAATTCATAACTTAAAATATTGCAGCATTAAGAATTGATTATATAATGTTATAAATTGAATTTAAAAAAATTCTTAATGCTGCAATATTTTAAGTTATAAATTTATATTTTTTACTAGAATATCTTCTCCTTTTCTTTCCCAGTTTTAACAACTAGTCCTTTACGTTTCCATGTTTAAGCTTAACTATATTACTTTCCATGCTCGCATTTTTCTATTGTAATCCATGATTTTTACAGGCTTCCAATAAATTCACTTGTTCTTTGTTAAATATCAGTCTTATTCCCCCCCAAACGTAACATATACATATGTAATAACAATGTACGACACTCGTCTGCTTTCATTCTCTCTGTTTCACTTGTTAATTTTCTTTTCTCGACAGCAGTGAATTAGTAGCAACACTAGTCACCGAAGCGACGTGGTTGCTATGGAAACTAGTCATAAAAAATATCGCTCACTTCCTTACGAATTTTTACGATTTTGAGCACCAGTAAATTCATCATAACTTTTGTTTTACTGAACGAAAAGTAAAATTTTTTTTCCACAATATAGTTGAGAAGGTGATTTATAAACTGTAATAATTGTTTGAGATTTGGTAGAAAAATGAGTAAGCTTTAAACAGTTCTAAATGACTAGAACTGCCCCATAACCATATATTCAAACACTACCGTGTTTTAATTATATATATATATATATATATATATATATATATATATATATATATATATATATATATATATATATAGTAGAAATGGTAATTAATAAAAACCTGAAGAAAGTGCTCAATACTGTTGTAGAGCAAATATGCGTTTGATTTTTTTATTACCGTATTTTTCTGTTAAGTTACATTATTGTTTCGGCTACACGGCCGTTTTTTGGCCGTCATTTCTGTAAAAGTCTGAGGAAGCTACATAACGGCCAAAGAACGGCCGTGTAGCCGAAACAATAATGTAACTTAACAGAAAAATACGGTAATAAAAAAATAAAACGTATATATATATATATATATATATATATATATATATATATATATATATATATATATATATATATATATATCCATGGTCTTGAAAACTCTTCTCTGGTGAGGCATGTCCCTATGAGCCATCATCGCCTGTGCTGCCCGATCATGATGTAGGTGACCATAGCCATCAATGTAGTCCATGAGCATTCTTTTAGCTGTTTTTACGACCAGTTCAGCTCAGGCATTACTTTAGGAATAATGTGCAGATGATATACGTCTCTTTATGCCCCAGTCTCGTAGGAATAATCCATCGGATGATATTTAATCTAGTACACCATCCTCTCAACGCATCGCATACTACTGCAGCCTTCCCTGATGGTAGCAGGACAGTTTCAATCGAGCCCATGTATCGGTCTGCATATACAATGTAACTTTTCCCATGGATATCCAGTAGGTTCGTGGCAGTCTTTTAGAATGGGAATTCTGGGTTTGAGGGTGGCATTAGTGGTTCTCTCGGTTGGGGGGGGGCGGTCAAATTGCATTTTTGACATTGTGCTCTTTGTTGGATACTAGCATCAAGGCTTGGTCAAAATAATCTACGGTGTCTGAATGATAGATGCTAACGTTGTTCTTTGGTAGAGTACATTCTTTTTAGCCATGGGGGTCAGTTCCCGTTATTTTACTGTTCTGGTAGTGGCTCCCACTAACAACTGTAGTTCAATTGTTTCTTCTACAACTGTAGACTCATGCGCCACCACTGAAAATCGAAGCCAAAACGTTTAGCGTATGATTTACTTTTTCCTTTGACGTTAATGCCTGAGCTATGAAGACATGTCTGCTGGAAAGCTAAAAATTAAAACATGAACTAATAGCTATTACGTTACGAATGCATATTCGTAATGTCATTGTTTGATCTTTACCTGGCAAAATCCATTTTTGATTTTCACACTTTTGCACTGATCTTCCCCGGCTAATACCCAAATATAAAGTTTCTCATTGGTCCAAATCCCCTATATATAAAGCTTCATGTCTGTGGACTAAAAACTGACAGAGGAGTGTGGTAGGCAAAATTTTTTAAACAAATATATATATGCATATATAAATATATATAGAAAGAGTTTTGTGTTTACTATAACCTTTTTACGCAAATATTGCACAAGTATAAATCTATGTAGAATATCTGCATGAATATAATTACACGTAATAGTCAACTAAAGATGATCATCCCATAAGAAAACTTGTAAACTGAACCTGCTACAACTGTTCTATATCTTCTAACCCCAAAACTCTCATCCATTCTTTCAAATATTATCCAGGTTTAACCTTCCTCTTAAGTCATCAGAACTGCCTGTCTTTAAGACTCCCATTACGAGGTGCTTTCAGTAAGCTTCCAGACTTTTTCTCAAATGGCCACTTTTATTGATAGCACACACATGAAACTCTAGTCCCCTTCAAAGTAATCTCCTCCGACTGCAATGCACTTGTACCATTACAACAACTTCTGGAAGACCCTATGGAAGGTGAGCATGTCAGTGACCTTCATCACAGCCTCTTTCATCTCCTCAATTGTCTCATAACGACAGCCTTAAAGGTTTTCCTTAGGTTTAAGGAATATCCAAAAATCACAGGGAGCAAGGTCTGGCCTATAAGGAGGGCGAGGATACCCATCAAATAATTTGTGACATGGATGGAGTTATGGACTGCATCTTTGGGACAAATTTCATGCTAATCTTCTGCATCTTTAGTTCCTCAATAATAATTGTGTGTATAGTTCCCACACTGACATCAAATTGTGCGCTTATTATCTCTATAGACACATGACAGTCTTTATCGATGAAATTCTTTATTTGGCCAATCAAATCTGGTGTTCTGACTTCCTTACTCCTTCCACATCTCTCATCGTCAGTCAGCGACTCCCTGCTTTCTTCGAATTTTTTATGCCACACAAAAACTGATGCTCAATTCATATAAGATGGTCCAAAAGCAGTCTGAAGCGTTCCATACCTTACTGTGGCATTTTTTCCAACTTTAAAACAGAATTGTATTGCATATCGTTCTTCTAAAGTGTACTCACGTCCTGATTGCATTTTTGAAATTCACCAGCTGTGACAACCAGGCTTTAGTAGGGTGTATTCCAATACTGTTTAAATGGGACATGAAATCATAGAAATTGGTCAGTCATCTCATAAGATGTATAGCAATAACATATGGAATTTTCAAGAGTCTATAACAATTTTAAATGCCTGTACAAAAAAAAGTCTGGAAACTTCTTGAAGGCACCTCATGCATTTAAATTCAGTTCATGATGGACAAGAATATACATGAATACCTTTACAACACAAAGGATGAATAACACATATTTGGGGATTCAACATCTGACCTATCGGAAAACATATATGGTCTATCTTTGGTCTTGTCTCAGCAGGAAAAGCTGCAATGGAAATTCTCCCCAACAATGACAGAGCCTCGGGTTTTATTTTTGGAAACATTTTATTCCAGAATGTTTTTTGTAACCTCTTGGAAAGTTGCATGCTGCTTACATTCTGACTACCTCCATTTCTGATGCTCTGTTTGGAGCCACTACGATCTGTCGACCATCTCTCTTTCTCTGCTGACTCTAACTGACTCTTTTCACAAACTCATTTCCATGTATCTCAAAAAGATGATCTCCCCTTCTAAATGACGTCATTAGTATACGTCACTAAGATAATCACCTGATATTTTTACATGTCATTATTTCTAAGTTGTGAACTAAACTGTTATGATAACATTTTTCAGTTACATTCCTAAATTAATGTAAATAAGTATTTATTCTATGTATTTTGATTATTCTAAAGCATATTTTAGCTGACAAAACTTTTTGGCTTGAATAATCATAATAATCATCGATCAGCACACCTTTCAGCGTTGCCTGGTCAATATTGAACACTGGAAATTAGAAAATTGGTGTTTCCGAGAATTCAGAAGGTTGTAAAAGAAACACAACTGAGTGGGGTGGGGCATGGGTAAGAAGTTAAACTGAAAAATTGGGAAGGAGGGGGGTGCTTGTTAAGATAGAGTCGACAGATCGATTTTTAAAATATGTGGTTTTAAGTGAAAAAAATAGTAATATATCCATGTCGAAAATAGTAATATATCCAAAAATTACGTAAATCCATTGAGTAGAACAACTGTTATTGTGTTTTTAGTAAAAAAAAAAAAGTCTATCGTAACATTATGAAACACTACGTTGGCCATTACAGTGGCGAAAAAGGAGAATAACATTTATTTGGGGTTTCAACAGCTGGCCAATCTGGAAGCATTTGATCTATCTTGGGTCTTGTCTTGACAGAAAACTGCAATAAAAATTCTCCCCAAGAATGTCAGAGCCTCAGGTTTTATTTTTGGCAACTTTTTATTCCAGAGCGTTATTGGAAAGTTGCACGCTGATCTAAGTTCAAACTCCTTGGATTAACGTTCACAGGGAACATGAGTTGAAACAGATACATCGAGAGCATTGCCAAGGCTGCTGCAAAGAAGGTGGGTTCTCTCTCTACCATACTAAAAAGTTACTCACGCCTGAAAGTATCCTGTACCTCTATAAACCCACCATTCGACCATGTATGGAGTATTGTTGTCACATTTGGGCTGGTGCATCTGCTACTAATGTCTCACTTCTGGGCAGAGTTCAAAAGAGAGTCGCCAACCTGATAGGTCCTGACCTATCATTTAAGCTTCAATCTCTGTCCCATCGACGAAATATTACATCCCTCTGCTTGTTTTACAAGTATTTGAATGGTGGATACTCTGACGAACTACAAACTCTTGTACCCGCTCAACGTAAATACCCCGGCAAATCCAACAAGCAGCAAAATCCCACCCCTACACAATAGAGATCCCTAGATGTAAAAAAGCCTTCTACTCTAATAATTTCTTCCCCAGAACTGCTAGACTTTGGAATTCCCTTCTGGGTTCCTGCTTCCCCAACTGTACTGACATGCAGAAGTTCAAGTGTAATGTGAATAAACATCTTGCTGCTCAACTCCCAACATAGTATCCCTGCAACTTATGTCCTTGATAGTAGCCCCCTATATCAAAGTGGCAATGTGCCTTGTTTGGGGTGAAAATGTAATAAAAAAAAACGTCCTGTTTACGTTTTGATTATCGCCATTTCTGACATCCTCTCTTCGGAGCCATCACGATCTGTCGACTGTCTCTCTCCCTCTGTCGACTCCGACTGTTTTCTGTAACTGATTTCCACGTATCTCAAAAAGACAATCTAAATGACGTCATTAGCATACGTCACTAAGATAATCACCTGATGTTTTTACATGTCATTATTTCTGTCAGCTAAATTGTTATGATAACATGTTTAAGTTACATTCCTAAATTAATATGAATAGATATTTATTCTAAATATTTGGTTATTCTAAAACATATTTTAGCTGACAAAACTTTCAGGCTTGAATAATCATAATAATCATCGACCAGCACACCTTTCGTTGTTGCCCGGTTAATATCCAACATTTTGCCATTCAAATATACTTTTCCCATATCTGAGTTCTTATATATCCTTTCCTTATAACTATTGATTCAGGCCTCCTAAACATTTTTATTTGATGCCATCAAACTTGTTGGAAGCTGTTTCCTTCCTCATGCTATGCATCTTCTCCTTCCTGCAGCCCCTTTTTTACAATGAAAAGATGTGGCTAGCCTATCTCTACTGTATCTTTATGTTCATTGTAGATGCTCAGCTGAGCTTGAATCCATTGTCTAATCCATGTAAAACATTCGTAACAAGAACTCGCCGAGCCACAACCAGGACAGAAAACTGTCATTTCTCTTTCTCTGTACCAAAGAACAAATGTAACTTCCATGAACAAAGTTTCTTTCCTAGAGCGTTCAATCTTTTTTATTTTTTCACAATCAATGCCCAGCCAAAAGGCCACACAAGATGGAACAAAATACCATGAATCTGCTTCCCAGCTGATTTCAAACTAGTCGTCTTCAAGTCTAATGTAAACAAATACTTGTTGAGTCATCCTCTTGGTTAAACAATACCTTTTAAGAAACTTTCTATCCATTCCTTTGGTTGTTTTCAATCTTTGCGTGGTGGCATTCATCATCCAACCAATGATCTCTTTAACCCTTATCCTCGAGTGTCCCTCGAACCTTAATAAGTTGTGACACAGAGTAAAAAAAAGTGTCCTTCACAATTAGTCTTATCAAGTATTCATTTGATTGTTGACCATTATGATGCCGCTGGTCTTTTTTTTATGTTGGACTGTAATATTTGCTCTGTTCAGCTCTATGGCGTCAATCTTGCCAAGTTTTATCTTCTATCTTTGGGAAGGAGTTTATAGCTAATTGCCTGAAACGCTCTCACCTAAAAATGCCACCTGGGGCTGCTCACTCAAGCAATTTTTAAGAGATCAAAGTGCACTCCCCCTTTTCCACTAGGTTCTTCTCCCTACCATTTTGGCCTTGTGTCACATCTTTCCCAGGGTTGGCAAAAGCTAAATACCTATATCCCTGCAACCATTTTTTCTAGTGACCTTGGCAACAGATTTGATGTAAGCATTCCATTTCAGGTCAGGATTGAAGGTCAGTCCCAGAAGCTTGTCTTTCTTTGAGGCGAGAGCCATTCATATTATTTGTGGCCAAGTAGGAATCAGAGCACTGGTAGTGAAAAGATAGAAGGTTGGTTTTGGATGCATTAAAATTAACCAGACACCTTTTGCCCCATTGCATCACATACTCAAGGTTGGAGAAGAGAGACTCAGAGAGATCTTGGTTGTTGATGGCCTTTGAAGTGTTGTCATAGATAGCAGTGTCGTTTACATATATGTCGATGAATGAACTTAGAATGTGATTTGGGAAATCATTGGTAAAGATAAGGAAAAGAGTTGGCCCCAGAATGGATCCTTGTAGCATATCAATGTTGATACAAACCTATCAGAGAGAGAAAGGATTTGATGGTTGTCAGTAAAATATTGTGCAGATCGATAAAACGAATGCCACTTTTTAAAATTTTTACTGTTTTAATCAATGAGACGACATAATATGATTTTGAAACAATTCATTTTAAAATTCGTAAAGTTCGAATTATGTACATTAGATTAATTACCAATTACCATCTTTGCTGATAGGACGATCTTATTTTTTTAATGCGTGAAAGGTGATAACGTACGTGCGAACATGAAATGCTTTAGTTTACTATTGTATAGATTGTAGCCATTATTGTAAGAACAATTCTTCATTATACTAATGTGTTGCCTTTTCTTTTCAAGCAGTAACAACCTTGTCTATTGTACTCTATTATCCAGGATACAACAGTTTTAAATAAATAATTGTATAAGGCGAGTCATAATGGTTGGGTTAGGCAGAAGAATATCTCTCCTGACCAGGAATTTCCAGCAGGAACAAAGGGAAAGAAGAGAAAGAAGTCATCACTAATAAAGTACTAGTATCTATCTATCTATCTATCTATCTATCTATCTATCTATCTCTTTCTCTCTCTTTCTCTCTCTCTCTCTCTCTCTCTCTCTCTGTATATATATATATATATATATATATATATATATATATATATATATATATATATATATAAAGCTGAACGTTTGTGTGTGTGTCTGGTCACGAATAGGCTCCTATATAGTTGACTATTATAGAAAACTGATTACATATAATGATAGAAGATGTATCGAAACACAGGAATGGGTATGTTTGATCTGGCATAATGATAATTCATTAAAATTGTGGAGTCTGCGTACGCGCCTGGTCCACAAAGTATGAAAATAAAAAAATTTTAAATTAAAAAAAAACGTTTACAAGTGTTTTTGATGTAGATGTACATAATAATACTTTGATAAGTATGTTTTAACTAAAATAGGGATGGTATAATAAAATTGTGGGGTCTCCGTTCGCGCCTGGCCTCCATAGAATGGAAATAGGCACAAACTTTAATAAAGACTTTTCATATCTATCTGCATAAGTATACTTTGATAATTATGTTTCAGTTTGGAGAAATATGATATAATAAAATTATTGGGTGTTCGCACCTGACCTCCATAGAATGGAAATATGTCACAAAGTTTAACAAGGTTTTTTAATATAGATCCACAGAATATTGTGATAAGTGTTTCCGTGTAAACAGGTATGGTATAATAAATTATGGGGTTTATCCATTTTATTTTTACTTTCATCATATTTTGCTTTGGTTTTGACACCCCCAAATTCGAAGCTATCTCTTTACAACCCTTCCTTTTCATAACCTATCATACTTTCATAAATCAGAGTCCATTTTCTGTAGGCTGTTTTTGAACCCAGTCAACGACGGGTACTTTTGCTAGTATATATATATATATATATATATATATATATATATATATATATATATATATATATATATATATATATATATATACACACACACAGAATTTTACAGAAGATCAAAAAAACATTGGTACCGTAAGTTTCAAATATTATATAAGGGAACCAGTTTATGGTCGCAAAAATGTTGAATTCTCTTCAGGTTCTGTTTATATCTGTTATCAACAGAAATGGTGACCACACATTGTTTTTTTTTTTATTTTTTAATTTCAAAATCTTTCTATCTGAAGAGAATTCTTCCTTTGAGGCGAGAGCCATTCATATTAATTGTGGCCAAGTAGGCATCAGTATATATACACAGACTCATATCTAAAAGATATTATGTCCATATAAAAAAAAACTCTTTTATTCTTTACTAGCGGGGGTACCCGGCGTTGTCCGGGTGTTTAGAGGTGTGTGTGTGCTCGGGCGGGGGCGGGGTAAATCAAAACAAAAGAAAAAGCAAAATAATCACTCTGTTTAAATATTATAAAAAAAAAATGTTAAAACTTAAAATAAATGGAAAAAAAACTAACGTAAGGTAAATGAACGATGTTAAAATTTCTTAAAATCGGAAAAACAAAAACAAAAAGAAAACGCGAATGTGATGAAAAAAAAACCAGAAAAACGAACGTTAAAACTTATTTAAAAGATCTGAAAAATAAAAACAAAAAAAAAACATAGAACGTGAAAAATAGCTTAAGTTTCAACATTAAACCTTTAAAAATCGAAAAAAAAAAAAAGACATCTCACACCACAATTCGAACTCACAACCTTTAGATAAAGTGTGCAAAAAAACCTGACAAGTTACCCGCTCGGCAGTAACAAGGAGTAGCTGAAGCGCGTTGTAATTTATTTATTTAAGTATTAAAAACAGAATTGACATGTGTCAGCAATAAGAGTTAACTTTGCTACTTCTAATGATTAATGAGGTCAAATAGAAGTCGCGGAGTTAACTTTTGTTTACCCAACTTTGACTAGGTTTTTCCTCAAGATATTGGGGAGGGGGAAACCAGCTCCCCATTGTCCAGATTGAATAGCAATTGTCTGCTATAAGGAGTTTGGCCCCACATTGATCAAAGCTGATTGCTTCTGGACGTTTGAGATTGCCGGGAACTGCCTTTAGCTTTGAATTAGTTTCAGTTTTATACAAAAAAGCTGAACGAACACAAAACGGCATGAAATAGCAATAATTTTGTAAAAATCGATGTAAATAAATCTAGAGGCGACCCGCATTCCCAAATCCTAGATATTATTATCTAGGGGGTATATAAACAGTTCTAAGTGATAGTAATCGTCGACCGTCGGTGAAAAAAGCGTTTTCAAGACATACAAAATGCGCGCATTTTCCTTTTATATATATAGACTAGCGGGGGTACCCGGCGTTGCCTGGGTGTTTGTAGGTGTGTGTGGTGTTAAATAAAAAAGACATCCAAACATACACACAAACATACATACATACATACATAAATACATTTTCGCTTTTATATATATATAGATTAGCAAAATAAATATAAAGTATTTTGGAAGAAATCTATTAATATGAACCGTTCCTCTTGAGTAATCCAATTTATCAAATTTCCACTAGGAACTATTACTACGATATTGCCCCATTGATTACTGTACACTCTTTAACCCTTATCCACGAGTGTTCTATAGGCCTTGATATGTGGTGATTCCTATGTAGGAAAAAATCTGTTCATAATTTTATTTTTAGATTTTTTTATTTCAAATTAAAAATTTTGATTTTTACTTTGAAATTTTTATATTATAAATTTACTTAACGGGAAACGGAGCCTGCTAGTAATATATATAAAGTTTTATTTTTCTTTGTAAATATGAAGTAAAATAGTAAATTTAAACTCCCCCAGGCAACGCTGGGAAACGGAACCTGCTAGCCATGTATATAAGTCTTACTTTTTCTTTGCAAATATGAACTTCAATGATATCAATTTTTATTCTAGTTAATCAAAATTACATTATTAGTGAATTTAAATTGTGACACTTAAAACTTAGTTTTTTTAGTTTATAAATTATAATTGTTTGCTATATTGTTTTATCTATATGTTTGCTATCTATTACTTTAAGTTCTAATTACTGCTTACGTAGTGAGAATTGTATTTTGAATTTCCTCTAAATATTCCTATGTGATTTCTATGTCTGCTGTTTGTTTGTTTGTTTTTTTTTGGGGGGGGGTCAGTTTATTAATAGTGCTTATCTTCTGTGTATGCACGCTTTTAAGCACTCACTTCGCACATTTAAACTGTTTTATTGGTCCGTTTATGGTTTTTATGATATAACATTTCTCTGCGTTGCAAAGAGAGCATTTTGCTTGAGTTCTTTCCCACAAAAACCACATAGTAACACACACACACACACACACACACACACACACACACACACATATATATATATATATATATATATATATATATATATATATATATATATATATATATATACTAGCAGACTGCCTGTTGTTGCCGGTCATAAAATACACTTTATGTACAATATTTTAGTTTATGCAGATTTGTATTTTCTATTGATTATTGTATTTTACTAAATATATAATAGTAGCCGTTTAGCATAGCCCAGTCGTAAAATATGCTTTAATACTATAGATTTCCTATTTTATTATTATAGAGTCAGTACTCTACTTATTATTATATTGTACTTAATATATAGTAATGATTTCAAAAGTAAAAAAATAATAAAAACGTACAGATACAGACATTTTATACAAGAGACTATTTAACATAAGTGCATGTGTGTGTCATTGGGGTCTTGTCGCTAGTGTGCTATATCCGAGCTAAATTCCAGTCTTTCAACTTCCGAATCTTAGCTAAAACTAACTTCATTATTCACCACTTCTCAATCCATATTTTGGTTGAGCTCTGTTGCTGTTATGCCTGTCGTGATCATTTACTGCCGAGTTATGTTGTTGATCTGCCTCCATTTGGTTTATTTTCAGCTTTCTTCTCGACATCCGATTTTTCCTCAGCTTCTTATTCTCTCTAGAAGTTAGATACATCATTCTGAATTCTCTATTTTGACTCTGTCCTTAACTATTAATGGCTAACTATCCACGGCGTCACTTTGTCTGTGTAGTTCAATGGCTCAGTTGGTGTTATATTGTCATTCATTTCCTAGCTAATCTTTCCTCAAATTTCAATCTTCGAATCTGAGCTAAAATTATCTCCATCGTTTGACAGTTCTCGATCCTTCCGACATGTCTTAATTGAGCTCTGTCACTGCAGTGATCATTTAATACCAAGTTACGTTGCCAGTTGGCTTCCAACAGCCAGTGTTCACCAAATATATTTACTTTCACTCAGAAATCCGATACATCTGGTCCACCTTCAGCTTATTGCCAGACACTAACCACATCTTCTCTCTTCAGAAACTAGATACATCCTTCCAAATTTTCTATCTTGACTAAACTTCCCGGCTTTTAACGACTAATTATCCATAGGTTTACTTTGCTTTGTTGTTGTTGTTGTGGTGGTGGTGGTGGTGGTGGTGGTTGTTGTTGTTGTTGTTGTTGTTGTTGTTGTTGTTGTTGTTGTTGTGGAGGAGGAGGAGGAGAGGACAAATTCAGAGAAAATATTTTAATTGAAAGAAAAGTTACAAAACAAAATATCTCAGTTAAAATTTTAGCTGACACTTAATTTTTAGATATATATATATTTTTTTTACACAGGAATCACTATTTGTTAAGGCCCGGAGGCCACTCGAGTATAAGAGTTAATGGGTATACCTTAGTCAATGTGATTATAAGTAGTGGGAATTTTATAAATTGAATTACTTAGAGAGACAGTTCATCAAGAACTTGTTTATGTTGAACTTCAAGACAATCAGATTGTAGTCAGCTGGAAAGCAAGTAATTGGAAAAGAGTTCCACAGACGTGCAGTTCTAAGAAAGAAGTTTTGTTCAATGAATCTACATTTAGGTTTATGCACAGATAAAGAGTGTGGGAAATTATTGATAGTGGTTTTGGCTAGACGAGTGTTTTTCGTGTAAGTTTGGCGAGGGTGGGGGCATAGATTGAAGCTCAGCTGGACACTTGCCATGAAAATAACGATAAAGCAGAGACAGGCTCGCAACGTCTCTTCTGTGGGAAAGAGGTTGTGGGGAAGAGAAAAGGGCATCCCCCACTAAGCTCCAAAGTCTATTTTAAACTCTTTAAAGGTATGCATATATATATATATATATATATATATATATATATATATATATATATATATATATACGTATGCTATAATATTTTCGTCTTCAATTCTCTGCAATTATGCAGAATGTAGAAACTATGCATAAATAGAATTCAGCGTAATAGTTAAATGAAACTAATTACCTAATAATAAACCAAAAAAAAAAAATGACTAAGGATAATTACGTTCGTTTTTCAAAGAAATATGAAAATTAGTTAATTAATTAGTTTAGTTCAGAGAAAGACGGTCGAGAGTGGAGCCTTGCTAGCCACAGGATCGAAAGAGATTGTTTCCACATTCGGGGGGGGGGGGGTACATGAGATTAGCAAGATTAAGCTGTCGCAAACCCCAACACATGAAATAAACATTTATACACGAAAGTGATAGTTCGTATTTTGATGTTTTCCAAAACGAAAGAAAGAAAATCGAAGCGTGTCAACATGTCAGAACTATGAAAGAAATGGTGGAGGAAACGTCAAAAAAAAAAAAAAAAATGAAGGCGTTTCCGTTTGTTAATGTAACCCCCAGAAATGGTTATCCATCACTAGGACTATGACAACAGCGTGTTCTTTTTTATTGTGTTGACTCTTGAGTGTGTATCCGTGTATTTTATGTGCTTTTATATAGAGAGATATGGTTCTCGGTTGATTAACTGCGTCTAACTATGTTGGATGTATATTCGAGAATCAAAACAGTGAAAAGAATGTTCTGTTGTCATGGCCTCATCCACCACTGGTAAAGAGCTGTCTGCGTTACGTTAATTGTCCCGTTTTTTAACTGTGGCTGAATGTCTAAACAAAGACACACAAGCATACGCATAAAGAAATACTCGCATCCACAATGAAAATTTCTAGACAATCACATTTATTAATATGTAAGCGCATACATTAAGAGACACGTATCTATACTAGTAATCGGACGATTCCAATATTTTTCCCGATTCCAATACAATTACCAATTACGTACTAAATTCCCGATTCCGATACAATTACTGATTCCAATTTTATTTTATATATTTCTAAATATTCAACTATAAAGTTATTTTTCCCGATTACTGTAGAAACGCACGTTAAATGTGCATATCTTTTCTCAAACGTAAAAAAATACACTCGCGTGGTGGGGGTGATCTATATATTTTAGTTTTACTATTAGTTTAAAATCAATAAATATTTATTATTTCATTATTACTACCAACAGTGGAAGATTTTGTTTTAAACAAAATCAAATAACAAAAAATATTTAAAGGAACCGTTTTGGGCGTCAGAAGATAGGCAGAAAATTTTATGATTCCAATACCCCCAAAAGTCCCGATGTTTTCCTGACTCCATTAAATCATCCCAACACTAATATATGCACACAGAAACTCACGTTACATAGACCGCTATGTAACAATCAAACCTTGAAGAAAACTCAGCGAATGTCTCCTTGTGTCTTACTTTCTTTATAAAGAGTTTTACTCGCCTTAGGTAAACAGACGAGACGATCAACGGCCACACATGAAATATGTCGATGAAAAGAAACGGAAAACGTACAAAAGGTCAGCCTATATAAACACCCTGCGCGTATCCATACAGAACTTCTATCTTTTTTATATTGAAAATATTACAATATCATATGTATCTGGACATAGCAAAAGGTTCCCAACAATTTCATTGGGGTTACCAGAGCATTGCCAAGGCTGCTGCAAAGAAGGTGGGCTCTCTCTACCGTGCTAGAAAATTACTTATGCCTGAAAGTATCCTGGACCTCTATATGGCCGCCATTCGCCCATGTATGGAGTACTGTTGTCACATTTGGGCTGGTGCATCTGCTGCTTGTCTCTCACTCCTGGATAGGGTTCAAAAGAAAGTCGCCAACCTGATATGTCCTGAACTGTCATCTAAGCTTCAGCCTCTGTCCCACCGACGAAATGTTGCATCCCTCTGCCTGTTCTACAAGTATTTTATGGTGAATGCTCTGACGAACTACAAGCACTTGTACCTCCTCGACGTAACTACCGCCGACAAACCCAACTAGCAACTAAGTTCCACTCCTTTTCAGTAGAGATCCCTAGGTGCAAGAAAGCCTTTTACTCCAATAGTTTCTTCCCCAGAACTGCAAGACTTTGGAACGCCCTTCCGGTATTCTGCTTTGCTAACTGTACTGATATGCAGAAGTTCAAGTGTAATGTGAACAAACATCTTGCTACTCATCTCCCTTCATAATGCCTCTGCAACTTATGTCCCCGATAGTAGCCTCCTACTTCAAAGTGGCACTGTGCCTTGTTTGGGGTGAAAATTGATTAAAAAAAAATTTTTTTTTTAAAAAAAGATCAGGTTATCTGGAGAAATTGGTCTCTAATTAAAAATGCAGCAAACATTGATTTTTTTTTTCCTCTCTTTTTTCAAAACTCATTCATATTCTTCAAAACCAAAATCAAAAACACTTATCCTATAAAAAAAACAAAACAAAAACATACACACACACACACACACACACACACACACACACACACATACACACACAACCAAACGCCATAAATAAATATTTGAAGAAATAAAGAATTTGTAGCATTAAAACATTTACCAAAATGACTGAACCGGGAAAAGGTTGGTAAACCATAAAACGAAAGAACAAAACCAAGCACAATGAATATTTGAAGTTACAACAAATTTTAAGCATAAAAAATTTCATATAAAACCTTTTTTTTCCAAAATTACTGGACTCAGCACTAAATAACCCAAAAGAGGAATGATATGACGTAAAACAAAACAACCAAACAATTGCAAACAACAATTTGTTATAAACATCTTGGAAAATGTGAAATCTATTCTTTACTAGCAGACCGCCCAACATTGCCCGATCGTAAAATACACTTAAATATTATATGTTAATTCATACAACTTTCGTATTTATTATTATAGAGTCAATTCTCTATTGATTATTATTATATTGTACCAAATATATAGTAGTTATTTCAAAAGTAAAACAAAATGACTTGAGTGCCATTAGCTAGAATTAAAACCAAAACATATAGCTCTCCAGCCTTATCCATTAACGCATGACATAAATCGTATACAAAATCAGCAAAAAAATAACATTGTTTAACCTATCTTTTAATTAGCGCATGTGCAGAAAAAAAACCCACAGGTATAGTCAACTTACGTCAGGCCAAGGTCAATGTATATTTTTCAATTTTGACCACCTTAACGGCTATTTTACAAACTAAAAAAAAACAAAGTGTGCTACAAGTTCAAATACCCTATGTATCAAATTTCAACTCTGTAGGCCAAATATTCAGAGAGGGGTTTGGTAGAAACTTTAAGCAAACATACCAACAAGGTCACATATATATATATATATATATATATATATATATATATATATATATATATATATATATATATATATATATATATATATATATATTCTGTTTAGTTAGATTATGTTTCAGATACCGGACCGTTTCTGACAATCCAGTAACCTCGTTAGACTTTACAGAAATGTTTGTTTATGAAAGAATGATATCGGGGGGGGGGGCGAGAAAAGCGAAGAAAAAGAAAAGAGGGAAAGAGTGGGGAGTTTGGATCGACAGTATTTATTGGTGAATCCGGGGTAGTCTGTGTGGTTGTTCTTTCCATCTTTTCCTTTCAAAAAGAAATATGTTTTCCATCGCATCCTTCTAATCAGGTGAGGTTTGACAGGTAGTTTCTTTTGCTTGTCGTAGGTATGTTCTTGAGGGACAAGTTGAAGTTCACCTTTTCCATAACAAAGTGTAATAATCCAAGTTGTTAGGATATAGTGCTCAACTACCTGTTAAACCTCACCCTAAGAATGATATCATTCTTCCATAAACAAACATTTATGTAAAGTCTAACGAGGTTACTGGATCGCCAAAAACGGCCCGGTATCTGAAATATAATGCAACTAAACAGAAAAAACAGTAATAAAAAATAAAACGTATATTTGCTCTACAATAGTATTGAGCACTCTTTTCAGGTTTTTATCAATTACCATCTTAGCTATATATATATATATATATATATATATATATATATATATATATATGTATAATTTCCATTTGCTAGAATGTTTTCATCTTAAATTAAATGCAATTATGAAGAATGTAGAGACTATGCATAAATAAAATTCAGCATATTAGTGAAATTAAACCAATTAGCTAATAATAAAGTATAAAAGGAATAAGTAATTAACGAACGCTCGTTTTTCAAAGAAAAATGAAAATTAGTTAGTCTTTATATCGTCACTCCCATATCAATAACTCAGTATATTAAGAAATTCGTTTTAATATTTTTTAAATAGAAAAAGTAGACTTTTTAATATCAGTGTCAGAGCGAGAAAAAAACTTTATATTCATCAATTCATTTACTTATTTGTTTGTTTACTTCCAGGGCACTTATCTTAAACTGTAGGAGCCGTGGTCGGCTCCTACCCTGACTAGCGTGACACTGGGGCTACTAATTCTGCTGTCAGGGCTGGACGACATGGCTGTGTCGAACCAGAATGAACGCGTGGTCACGCCCACGCTGAGTGACGCACCTTTTTTTGACGGCCTCTTCCGAGAGATGAACGTTCAAGTTGACCAGATGCATCGGGACATGCAGGCCATGCGCAATGCCATGCTACGCATGAACCCAACCGAGGAAGCCAGTGCAGAGACGAACACAGCTCTTGATAAATTCAGAGACCCAATCATGGTTGGACCCGATGGAAACAAGCGTTTTCAGGTAACTACAGACATATATGAGCATATACATTTTTTTGTGTGCGTGCGTACACATATGATTTGGGTGATTTTTTATCTTCTGCTTAGTGTAATTTTTAACCCTTTACCGCCAAATTGTACTTTTAAGTTGCCTTTCAGAAAAAAAAAACAAAAAAAAAACCAATATTTCTTACTCCTATGGCTTGTAAACCTAACTGGCTCAATAAATGAATGAAAGGTTTATTATGTTCGTGCATCAGCTGATTGGTTGGTTGTTTTTGTTTTACGGCATATCAACCCTTTTCAGGTCATTTAATGCTGAATCCAGTGATTTTGACGAACAATTTTTTAATAGAGTATATTTATTATTTTTTTTTTTAAGTCGGTTTCTATTTAACCCATAGTTGGGACCCTAACAGGTACTACCAGTCCGGGTCAGAGTGGACCTGGGAGCAATGGCAATTAAAGGGTGGCTCCACACTCCCCAAAGCCTGCAAGTTCAGCTAGAATTCGTCACTGCCAACTTTCTCTCTCAACTTCCAGCACGTGTTCTGCCAACCACATCTGCCAACAGGCATTTTATTAGAAAACTGACCCCATTCCATTTGCATATGTGTGCAGTGGAAGATGAGATCTCGTGAGATTCCTCGAGACTACACCTTAAAAATCCATGGCTGCCATCTTTAATTTCTTTTTCTTTCAGATCTCATCCGAAGGTAAGTTGTATAACCACATGATACACATACACGCGGGCGCTTTCTTCTTTGATTATTACATTCAACTCTACAGCCTCACCATCGGATATAGTTTAAGGTCATATCCAGGACTGTCGTGCGTCAGTTGGGTTTCATGATTAAAAAATTAATTTATTGCATAAAAAAATTTCTAGCAAAGGGTTAAACTGTAAATTTTCAACGTTATATTAATATAGGTTAGGAATAATACTTATTGTATGTGTTATGTATATTTTCTTGTGTTTTATCTATTTTATCTTTAATGTGGTTAATTCTACTTATTGTTATTATTTACTCACTAGGAGTAGTCACACAAGCCATCGCCAAAAATTGCTCTTTGAGAACAGCTTGCGGTGTTCCCTGGAGTCTGAGCGACAATACTTGCAATATGAACAATCTTTATTTTCCATATTGCATCCCATTGCACGTTTGCTAAAATTGCTTCGTAACAAGTTCTAATTAAGTTGTAATTACCTTAGTGTTACACTCCTCGACTTTTTGATTGGCTGTATAACTGTCTAATGGCTTCACACGAGCCACGATGCTATATTTTAACTTTTCACTTGATGTCGATTTTCTGTGCTGACTATGAGACCTGATATCGGCCAAAAATATCGTCTCAGAAACGATCGTACACAAAATTGTTGCTTATGTTAAATTGTTGAAGCATACATAAATGATTATTTCTTAAAAGTACAGTGGATCAAGTGTAACGTTCCTTGCTAATAGTCAAAGGTGGTTTTGTGGTGGGGTTCCAATTCTTCGACCAGCGGCAATCGTCACTTCCTGCACCGATGATTGTGAATTCATGAAACACTAGTGTCTGTAGGTATAACAAATTTTAAAACATTATTATTCATAATTGTCTGTCTGTCTCTTTGTGTGTGTGTCTCTCCCCACCTCTCTCTCTCCCTCTCTCTCTCTCTCTCTCTCTCTATATATATATATATATATATATATATATAGGTTAGTTATTTATTTGAAACGTTCAATTTGTATATACCAATCATGATGGATTCAGAAAATTTTTTCCATAAATAAGATTTTTTATATTAAAATACAAAACAATATTGCAGTGGTTACCTTTTTGAAACCTGGATATATATATATATATATATATATATATATATATATATATATATATATATATACTAGACCACCCGTGACCCGTTGGGTCAGTACGTTATATTAGCTATGGAATTCATGTATGAGCGTGACACTTGTGGCATAAAGAAAATAGTTTTTTTTTACATAACAGAAGCATTTCTATGAAAGTATATTAAAATGAAAAAAGAATATAGATAGATTTCTATGAGTCGTTCTGTTTATTATAATTGTTATTTTTTTTTAAATTACAGTTACTGAATTATAAGTGGTTGGTCATACTTATAGGTAAATATGCACTGAACAGGTATCATAATCCTTATTATAGTTAAATTCAAATTTTGATATATCATCTTTAAAATGAAATTGTTAGTTGAAAGTACAGAATAATAAAAAAAACACTCTCCACATGTTAATAATGGCTTTTTAAACAGAAAATGAAAATAAAATGTAACTTTTTTCATTTAATTTAAGCAAACATTCAGTACCCATTGTGTAAAGGAAAACACTATTTAATGTAATAGAAATGTGTGCATTTACCGATTCAGCTTTCCGTTTGGAAATGTAAGCAGACGACTTTAAAAAACATGGGAAGAAGAAAAAGAAATTTTTTTGTAATAACGCCCTCTAGTAAAAAGGTCTGCATTAGTTAAGGGGGATAACTCTATCCAGTTTTACATCGTTCCCTTTTTCTCTCTCTCACACATACACGTAACTATTTCTCGCGTACGTAACGAAAACAGAGGGAGTAGGAGTGTTGAAATCTATTAGAGGGAAAGTGAGAGGTGTTTTCTTTCCATAAATTGTATAGGGTAATATTTCATATTATTAATAGATTCATAGATAAATAGATTTTATAATATATATTATAATTATCTATGAATCTATGTATTATTTGTATATATAAATAACTATTTGATCAAATTAAATGAAATTGTTTGTATTAAAAGCGATATAAAAATTCCGGAATTGGAATAACGGATTGAAGACGTTGCTATTTACGCATGCGCAACCGGATGTTGAAAACCGGAAATCTGATTGCAAACATACAAGATCCATAGACTTTTAGTATTATATAGATATAGTATTCTATGTAAAATTTCTTTGTTTGCCTAGCAGAAATTTTAATTTTTTTTTTTTAATTCTTTTTATTAAATCAGATTTGCAAAATCACTTTTATCCAATTCAAACAATTTAACCCAAGCCAAATCAATGATACAACGGATCACATTTTTTTTCTAATATATATATATATATATATATATATATATATATATATATATATATATATATATATATATATAAAATAAAAATATTTGTTATTGAAAATTTGGATAAATTTTCCAAAACCCTTATAAATCTGTAAGGAATGTATACAAAATTTTAATTACCTGACAAGGAGTACAAATAAACAAGCAAAACCTTATTCCATGGAGTTTCAAAAAATGCAGCTCTTCTAGTCAGAGGAAATATACAATAAATTTTGCAGTTTAATGCATTAAAGGAAACTGCGAATATGAAATTAACCATACTTGCATCAAAAAAGTTATTTAACAGTTAGTTATAGTTTATAGGGATTCAATGAGATTAAGAAAACAGGAAGTGGGGAAAAGGGAGAAAAACGATATGGTAAAAATCCAGTGAGAAAGACGATAAAATCCAGAACGGGATCAATCTGAAATGATTCCATTGAAAATCCACTGGTAATCCATAATAAAACAGAATTATAAATGTCCAGGGGAAATTAAAGCTTCCAGAAAAACCATCAGTTCATGAAGAAGTGAAGTTTCAGTTTTTATATGAGACGTTTTTTTAAAAAAAAGTAACGGATAATGCAAAATGGAAGTGTTAAAGTGGAGATTCAAATTGAAATTGAAAAATGGGGTGATAAGAAAAAGAGAGAAAAAATGAAAAAGAAAGAACTGCACGCCTGTGGAACTCTGTTCCGCTTGCCTGTTTCCCTCCCGACTTCAACCTGGATGTCTTCAAGTCCAACACAGACAAATTCCTGATGAACCGTCCCCTTAAGTAATGACACTTTATCAATTCTCCAATACTATTACTACACTATCCCATTGATTACTGTACACACAATAACGCTTATCCCCGAGTGGCCCTTGGGCCTTGATAAGTGGTGACCTCCATGTAAAAAAAAGATAAGAACAGAGAAGAGGAATAAAGAATATTAAGAAGTCAAAAAAAGAGGGGAGAAATAGATATAGTTGAGAGAGGAGGAGAGTATGAAAGGGGGGAAAGGGGGCGGATAGCGAATCAACTTTTTAAATCTATTTTTAGAACAGATGAACATAAGTCAATTGATGTCAATTTGACCCAGACAGGAACATAATTGAGTAAAGACAATAATTCAGATTTATTTATTTTAAATTTGGAAAGAGATTAAAATGTGTGAGAGGTTTACTGATCATAAGCAATGGTTTAATAATAATTGTACACATATATATTTCTGATTTATAATATTCCGACTTTTATTATGTTTATGCAATTAAAAATTCGGTAATTGTTCATATACCAATAAATTTTAAGTCAGTATAAAGTGACTTAATTTGTAAGCTTCAAAATGACCAGTTTTTGTAATTGAGCATTCATATATTGATTTTGTTAAAACAATATATATATATATATATATATATATAAATATATATATATATATAAATTTTCATCAGATTTTAATGTGTGTCTTATCTCGCTTATATATATATATATATATATATATATATATATATATATATATATATATATATATATATATTCACAGAGGATGACAATAAAGTATGGAAGGGTAGATTTTGACCCTTCCATATTTTATTGGCATTATGGTATTTAGGTCTGATTTGCTAAAAAAAAACAATTAATTTGAAATTTTACTTTTTTTAATTTAAAGTTGGACATTTTTAGTTTAAAATTGAGCCTTTTAAATTATAGTTGTTGTTTTTTTTTACTCTGAATTCAAGCTTTTTTTAATATGAAAGTTGTGCTTTTTTTTAATATGATTGCAAAGATCTGTAGTTTATTTATAACTTCTCTTGATTTTTAAACTTATTTACATTTTCCCCCTCCTGTGCAGGTACAAGTTGACGTCAGTCCATTTAAACCTGATGAAATCACCATAAAAACCGTCGAAAGGCAGCTGACTATCCATGCCAAACATGAACAGAAGACGGCTAGCTCGAGCGTCTACCACGTCTTCTCTCGCCAGTATACCTTGCCAGATGGGACTGATCCTGAACATCTAAGGGCCACATTGTCAAATGATGGCGTGCTCAGCATCCATTGTCCCCTAGAGCTCACAGACTCACCGACCAATCGACGTATTGCCATTGATAAAAAGTAGACATTTGGGGTCATTTCTAACTTTCTTTTTTCGTCCTTCCTATGTTTTGGTATATTTTAATTGGTAAGTATAATCTATATTATATTTCACTTTGTCTGTTTACTTGCCCGTCCACTTTTTCTCGGAAACTACTAGTCTGATCTGATTGGAATTTTGTATGGAACTTTTTATGCTAAAATGCAGTGAAGTAAGTATTATGGTATCCATTTGATAGGCAGTTCGGGAATTATAGGAATACTAGGGGAGTTGCTCGGGTGTTTGTAGGTGTGTGTTTGAAAAAAAAAAAGTGATGGTAGACAGGCAGGCACGAACCCGAAGCCTTGACATGAAGGCGGAAAAGAAAGCGAAAGAAAACGTGAGATTTTACCGCTGTGCTATGACGCGAGATGAACTGAAAAGCATTCTAATTTAGTGATGAAAAAGTTGACATGCAGGAAATGAAAGTTAAGTGAATGAGTTCAGAAATGAAATCACGCGGTTAGCCAGTGAAGTTTTCAGCTTTCCACCTGCAGTATTTATTTCCCCACGATGTTGAGGAAAACCAGCTCCCAACAAAAAAAGAGTGTCCAAATGAATAGCAATTGTCTGATATGAGGGGCTTACCCCATAGTGATCAAAGCTGATTGCTTCTAAACGTCTCTAGCAGGAGAGCTGGGGAAGCTGCCTTTGCTTTTGATTAGTTTTGCTTTTATACGAAAAAAAAAACAAACAAAAAACAAACACGCGAGAGGACGGAATAGCGTGAATTTTGTAAAAGTCGCTCAAATAAAAGATAGAGACGACCTAGAGACGATATTATAATCTAGGGAGTATATAAAAATGGTCTAAAAAAAATAGTATCCCCCCCCCCGAGAACCCCAGCAAAAAAAGCCTTTGCTGAACATACAAGAACGCGTGTGGCCGTTTTGCCTTTTATATATACATATATATAGATTAGTGTTTAATGCAAAACTGAGCTCAAATTTAACCTTGGCATATATTTATACAGGGTGCGTAAGGTATTTGAGGACACCTTAAACACTTAAAACACAGAAAATGAAATTGAAAAATCGTTGAAATTTACAATTTCTTGTAACAAAACAAATAAATGTGATGTTAATCTGTATTTTATCCTATCACCGACTCAATTTGAGTTCAAAAGCAATTGCAAGATTTGATCAGGTGGTCTATTTATGCCCTCCATTGTGTGGGCTATTATTTCCAATTGATTTGGTGTTAGGAGGATGCTTAATAACTTCCTTTTCAATGACACCAACACATCATAATCCAAAAAGTTAAAGTCTAGTGAGTTAGGAGGCCATAAGTTGTGGCATGATCATGAACATTCTCTGCCATTCAATCCTGGGTTTTGAGAGCTTTATGGAATGGTGCCAAATCTTGTTGGAAGACATAGGCCGTTCCATTAGTTACGCTGTATATCCAAGGCTTAACAATGGTTTGAAGAGTTTCGAAATAGGCATTTGCACTGATTCTAAGGCCTTGTGGAAATAATGAGGAGGTATGATGTGCCCTTTACTGCTAACAACAGCAGAAACCATGATTATTGCTAGAAACTTCATGTGCATAACAGTTGGGGTTCACACATAGCCGCCTATAATTTCTTCAATTGACTATTTGATCCTGGTCAAAGTTTTTTTTTTTAAGTGGAGAAAAACCAAAGACACTCTTCTGGATGATTTAATTTGTTTAAGAGTCGTTTTGCTTACATTAAACGGTTTTCTTTGATTTTTGTTGACATGAACTGACCTTGTATCGAAGGTCTTGATGAACAACATTCCTTATTGTTCCTTCAGACACTTGAAGATCTCTGGCAAGATGTTGCATTGATGCCCCAGGATTTTCGTCGATCATACCATGCATTCTTCTGACAAGTTTTAGTGTTCCGAGTGAGTCGGAACGTTGGCAATGCTGTTTTATATTGCTTGTTGATAATTCATCACCATTGTTTGTATTTAACTCTTTCCTAACTTTGCAAACGAAAGATCGGGCGACTTTTAGAAATTTTGCAATTTCTGAATTGCTATGTTTCGCTTTTATAGACACCATTACAGCGTGTCTTTTCATTTCATTAGTTATAGTTGTATTTGCCATGGCATCTTCTGAAGCAAAAAAAAACATTAATCTATATATATAAAAGCGAAAATGTGTGTATGTATGTTCGCTTTTTGTGCATGTCCAAGAAAGGCTTTTTTCAGAGAAACTGTCTGTCGGCTCGCAACTTCTTAAAACTTTTTATATCACATAGAAATTATAATATCTCTGAGTTAACAACAGAGCTTGCCTGTCGATTTAATTTGCTCGACTTCGGGAAGATAAATATTCAACATTTGTCGCTCGCCGCATGTGGATTAGTCTTTTTCCTATAATAAAAGCTAATTCTGGCTGTATTTTCCGGCTATCATCGGACATGTGCGAAAGCAATCAGCTTTGATCAATGTGGAAATATTTTCCTTATATCAAACAATTGCTATTCAATTTGGACTCCACCAACATCTTGGGAAAATTAAAATAAAAAAAAGCGTTCCCACAGTAAATGAAATACTATCCGGCAGTCCAAGTTGACCTCATTAAGTCATTAAAACGTGCACCTGCCAATTCTAAGTAATTAAATAAATTCAAACGTGTTTCTGTTAGTATCTTGCGGTGGGCCAATGGTTAACGTCGCACTTTTTTTTTCACACTTTAATTTCCAACTTCGCCTCAAGGGTTCGGGTTCGATCCTCATACTCATCTACCAAAGCTTTTTTTATTTTGCCCCCCCCCTCCCCGGAGTTTTGATTTACCCCAAAAAACATACACCTCCAAACACCTGGGCAACGCCGGGTACCCCCCCCTGCTAGTTATATATATTTTTAATTTAAACTAGTGGTACCTGTGGAAATTCCAAAGCGGCATCTTTCATATGTAATATATTGCTGTTGGGCATTCTGTGAGCGTTCAGCATGAATGAAGACACCATCATATTATTGTAGCCCTTTTGTTAAAACTGTAAAAATATTTATCTAAGCAAGTCTATATATTAATAAAGCAGCGTGTAGAACAATAAAACAAGAGGTGAGTTATTCATTTTAACTATTTAATAATGTAAGCATCACCGTTAAAAAAAAAAAAATATAAAGTAGTGATTTCAAAAATAAAAAAATAGATGAGCTGAGTGTCATCATCTATAATCGAAAACGAAACCAAAACTTATGAAGAATTCTTGGCAAAATCATGTATTACAAGAAATGGAAGGACACAACAATTATTAAACGACAACCACTCGAAAGAAAAAGATGTAAGCGTGACACACAAAAGAACACACACTCTATCGTATTAATGCATAGATTACAAAAATATGTGTCCCCAAATACCTTACGCATCCTTTATATATATATATATATATATATATACGCATCCTTTATATATATATATATATATACTTTATATATATATATATATATATATATATATATATATATATATATATATATATATATATATATTAACAAATATTATCAGACATGCATACATTAGCACATCTATATATTTATATAAGAGGTTAAAGTAGTTTACTTGAAGCATTGTTTAATATATATATATACGCATATATATATATATATATATATATATATATATATATATATATATACGCATCCTTTATATATATATATACTTTATATATATATATATATATATATATATATATATATATATATATATATATATATATATATATAAAGGATGCGTAAGGTATTTGATTAATAATATTTTTAAATCATTGAAATCATTTTTACGCGTTTTTTAAATCATTGAAATCGTTTTTACGCGTTTCAGACGTTCTGTGAAGCGTCCCCGTCAGAAATTATTTTCAAAATGTGTTGGAGATGTAAAAATGGCATTTTCGTAGTTTTCGAAATGAACTGCGAAAATGCCATTTTTACATCTCCAACACATTTGAAAATAATTTCTGACGAGGACGATTCACAGAACGTCTGAAACTCGTAAAAACGATTTCAATAATTTAAAACATTATTACAATGATCCAAACACAATTCTCAATGAAAAACCAAGACACGGAATAATAAAATAATGTTAAAAATATACATTGTTGGTGACTACCCCCTTATTTAAATATACATCTTTCTTTCGTTGGAATTTCTTAACTCATTTTATATAAATATATATATATATATATATATATATATATATATATATATATATATATATATATATATATATATATATATATAT
>NC_136522.1:19839514-19854514 GCF_053919585.1 Euprymna scolopes | reverse complement strand
AAAGTTGAAATTTGACTTTTTCTAATTGATTCACAAATTAAGATAACTCTTAATGCCAAGTAACTCCATCTTTTTTTTTTTTTTTTTTTTTTTTTTGTAGATTTCAGTAAAAGTCGAAACTTTCTTCATTCACAGTCAGAATTTCTTACATCACAACTACAAATCTATGGATACCTATCCCAAAAAAGCTCCTAAGTCTTTTTACTTGTATATCATTATTATAATATGGAAGCAAAAAAAACTGATTTTTTTTTTTTTTTTAATTTTTTTTTTTTACTCACGTTCACTCAAGGCATATCGCCACTTGGACGTAAGGGGCTAATATTTAGGAATATGCCTAGGAAAGATTAACAAGATGTTGGTTTACGTTATATTTAAACTTCTGCAGTCTATAGTCCCTCCCTGTTAAACATTTGCTCAAATGATTGGATTTTTTATAGACTGTTCTTTTATGGGTCTTTAGCCGATTAAAATAGTTTTTAATAAGGGGTCAAAAAGGAGTCAAAATTTAAAAAAATCGTTATACATTTTGCACATTCATTTTAGTTTATTTTTAATTTTCAATCAGTTCATATGCGTGTTACGTTGGTACAGAGGTAACGTCACCAGCTTTAAATGATACAGTTTCGGTTTCAATTCTATCCGTTGCAACCCAAATACTTTCTTTTTTTACTTTTGAAATCACGACTCTATAATGATATATACGAAATCTGGGCAAATTAAAATATCATATTTAAGCATATTTTATGCCCGGGAAAAGCCGGCCACATTGCCTGCTAGTATAATATAATAATAATAATATTAATAATAATAATTTAAAAAATACATATTGTATTAATAAAAACATGAACTGTGCATAACTCATTCGACTGTTGTACATCTTAATTCGATTCAGTTCATGTTCATCCATTGCATTTACTAACTTGATAAAAAGGTTTATTATGAACTAGCGGGGGTACCCGGCGTTGCCCGAGTGTTTGTTTCCGGGACGGGGGGGGGAGTTTTAAAAAATGTTATGGTAGGTAAGTAGGAAGGATCCAACCCGGAGTCATGAGTAAAAGTAGGAAAATAAAGTGTGAAAAAAAAAAAAAAAAAAAAAAAAAAACATCTGCAACGTTAACAGTTCGGCCACCAAGAAAAGTCCATTCCAGTTGTTTAGGAAGAAAAAAAAAAAAAAAAGAAACCACTATGGTAGGTCGGCGCGAACGTGAAAATATAATGTGAATTGTCCAGCACCCTAACCACTACGCCACAGAGCACTGCAGCTTAGTTTAGTGATTTTAAATCACTTCACATGATAGAACTACGAAGCCAAACCGGTGTTCTCTTCTCAACTGTTCCTTGTGAACGATCCCCAAATGGTGTTCAGTGGTGGCAGGGGGAGGAGGAATTTTTAAGAGAGAAAATATTTTACCACTTCCATTGATCTTAACCGATTTTGGCCGTGACTTCTCAGCAGAAAAAGTATAGAAATCTAAGATTATCGAGGAATTTGAGAACTAATAAGCCTATAACAAACCTCAGATATTGTTCTGCCGTTTGTGCATAATGTATTTGCATGAAATATCTTGATTTTTAATCCTATTAAGGTCAAAATCCCACGGGAAAAAATGAGTTCATTTTATTTATATAGAGAAGAGAAGAAGAGATAAAGTAAGAATATATATTCATATTATATTAGCAGGGAGACCTGATGTTGCCCAGGATTGAATGAGGATCAACGAATGTTCTACAATTCCAATACTTTTATTGTCATCGATATTAGTGTGTACCCATTCATCAATCAAATTGATTGATTGATTGCTCTAGTTAGGAACCAATTGTAATGCACCACAAAGAAGCTCACATACCTCCTCGTAATGACTTGGTCCACAATACATTGTGGCCTACATTGCACTGTAGAGAACATACTGTTGATTTTATAAAGTCATTTTTATATATAATCGCTTGAATTAAAGTTTAAAATGCAAAAGTCAATTGTTATGGCTTAATTGTGCTCTAAACAGAAACATCCACTTTGAATGCACCAGTCATATCAAAGAATTTACTGTTAAGTTAATCCACCATGCGCTTCTGCTTGTGCATCGATAAAACCTCTCGAATGCATTTGTAATGTTGTAACATTGTCCGACTACAAACACGTTGTAATCTCAGTCGTAAAGGGGACGAAGAGTAGAAAAAAAATCGCTTTTTCTTTGCAACAACGACATTTATTTCCTCATTGTTACGGCCGTGATGTCACCAATATGACCGTTTTCTCAGGCGTTATTCACGCCGCACGTGATCTCAAACGTTATCCACGTCTCTAATGTGATCGTTCTCTTTTTTATAGTCTTTCTTTACTGGTGACGTCAATCCGCATGCATCTGCATATGCGTGTCTATACTCTGTTACAATGTTAGGCTGTACAAAAGTGTTAACGTTGATCAAAATCGGACTGTTCCTTCTTTAATGGAATTTTTTCGATTTTCGATACTTATCGGTTTTTGATCTAAGAACCCTCCCAGACACATAAAGTATATTTGTGGAAAATTTCAAAGAAATCGGCCCATATATGTCGGAGTTCATAAGGGACGAACTCATACACACAAACACAAACACACACACACACGCACAGGCACACACACACACAAAGTATAATAAATCTCACCTGTCTGTTTGTATGTATGTATGTATGTATGTATGTGTCAAGTGTTTGTGGATCTAACCAAAGCATTTGACACCGTTAACAGGGATGCTCTCTGGTTAATCTTAGAGAAAGTAGGGTGTCCTCCAACCTTTGTTAGAATATTCCAGGAACTGCACAGGGACATGAAAGCTCGAGTCTCGTTTAACGGAAAATTGTCTGATGAAATCCCAGTTGACAATGGTGTCAAACAAGGTGATATTCTTGCCCCTACACTTTTCTCTATATATTTTGCTGCTCTACTTGCTCATGCGTTTCGAGATTGGAATGGAGGTGTCATGTTAAAGTTTCGAACCACAGGTCGTATTTTTAATCTTAGAAGATTTAATGCCAGAACCAAGCTGCATCATGTCTTGGTCAAGGAGTTACTGTATGCAGACGATGCTGTTTTTTGTCGTACACTGAAACTGATATGCAGCATATAATGGATAGCTTTGCTGACTCCTGCACTGCCTTTGGTCTGAGGATCAGTCTGTCTAAAACAAAGGTGATATTCATTCCTGCACCGGGCCAGTCATACGTGGAGCCGAACATCATGGTCTGTGGTGCTAGACTGGGAGTAGTTGATTCATTTGTGTACCTTGGTAGTTCTCTGTCGAGGGATGGCTGTCTCGACACTGAAATCCACAGGCGAATTCAGAAGGCATCTGTAGCTTTTGGAAGGTTGGAGAAGAGAGTGTGGTCTGATCGTGGCATCACAGACAAGACTAAGATCTGCGTTTACAAGACCTGTGTGCTAACCACACTGTTGTATTCATCGGAGACATGGACATTGCATCAAAGGCACATTAAATGGCTTGAACGATTTCACCAAAAATGCTTGATACGTATCTTAATCGGGTACTTGTGGCAAGCACAAGTACCCGATACTGAAGTCCTTGTGAGAGCCTGTTGCTCTAGTGTTGAGACCCTTGTAATCAGATCTCACATGCGTTGGGTGGGCCACTTGGTTCTAATGAAAGATTGTAGGCTGCTAAAACAAATTTTTTATGGAGAGCTGGAAAATGGCAAGCGCCCTCAACACAAGCCTAGGAAGAGGTTCAGGGACTTTACAAAGAATAAGTTGAAAGTTTTACAAATCGACATCGACACGTGGGAAGAACTTACTCTGCAAAGGCCGAAGTGGTGAAAGCTTGTATGTGAAATTTGTGATGCTCTAGAGAAAAGAAAGCAGGCCCACAGCAATCTGAAGTGAGAGCTTTGCAAAGGTTTAACTGAGAGTCTTAACCATGACACACAAGAGCTGGAAATGCAACACTTGTAAACGAGTGTGTTTGTCAAAAGCTGGCTATGTCAACCACCTTAAGTTGCACAAAACTCCTATTCAGGTCAACTTTGCACCTGTTAGTCCAAACCAAACAATCTGTTTTGCATGCAGCAAAGTTTGCAAGTCTACTGCTGGTCTGAGAAAACATATGATTGTTCATAGGAATACTCTTCAACCTCCAGAGGAAGTCAACTCGATGAAAATTGCTCAATTTGTATGTCGCATCTGCTTCAAGATGTGCAAATCTGCGGCGGGAGTGCAGAGTCATCTGAGATGGCATGAACGACAAGATTGGGAGAACTCAATGTGACGGCGATCATCTGGAAAGATGCAGCAATCATCATCATCATCATGTATGTATGTATGTATGTATGTATGCATGTATGCATGTATGCATGTTTGTATGTCTGCCTAAAACTGTCAACAATGTCAGCGATAGATTTATACAAGATTGGTATCGTTTTGAAGCCGATCATTTGGATGACAAATATTGAAAAATTGGCTAAAAACATTAATTCCTTTACTCTCAACTGGGCACTTTTCTACAAGGAGGGGTCGCTTTTTTCGCCGATATTTTCGGAAGTTATCCCCTCTTTTCAATTAACTAACCTTAATGTAAACCTTTGCCACTTCTGGTTTGGCAATGGATGCAACGGCAAAAACGTCACGTTTTTTTTTCAAGTTCTTTTCCTCCTTCGTGATACGGGTTCGAGCTTGCCTGCCTACTACCACTTTTTTTTTTTTTTTTTACCTGCTCAACACACACCTCCAAGCACCCGGGCACCCAGGCTAGTTTATCTATAAATAGAGACACAGATACACATGTTTGCTGATTGATGATAAACCATTGTACATTTGTGTCCTCGCCATGAATCGCAGACAAAACATCTGAATGCTGTAGTTGGTTTCAGAAAAGGGAGATAACCACATGGAACATGAGCAACAGTCCACTTATGCATGTGGGAGAGAAATAAAAAAAAAAAATGAAACTGCGGCACTAATACCTAGACGGGTTTAACCGGCTTCCTCCAGAGGAGGAAATTCTATGGGAGTATGAAATTCACAAGCGATCCCCAGTCACATGTATATCTCTGTTAAGGGAGATGACGATGTTATTTTTTATTTTTATTTTTTGAAGCTCTTATATACAACGCCTGGTATTCCCAAATTGGTCACCCATCTGGTACTGCTTAGGATCAACGTTACTTAACTTTGGTGATCAAATGAGAACTGGTGTGTCGATGTGATTATATATATATATATATATATATATATATATATATATATATATATGTATGTATATATATATATTAGAATCCTTAATCAAATTTAGATCAATAATGAAGGAGAGAGAGAAAGAGAGAGTAAGACCGATAGGTAGGAGGAAAATAGGCAGCAGAAAGGGAGTTCCATAAGACTGCTTTGATCTAAAAGTAGGAAGGTGATAGACCCCTCCTCCAAAAAAATAATTCCATTGATTTATGTATGCATGTATGTATGTATGTATGCATGTATCTATGTATGTATGCATGTATGTATCTATGTATGTATGTATCTATCTATCTATCTATCTATCTATCTATCAAACCTAGTCTCTTCATATATATATATATATTAGAATCCTTAATCAAATTTAGATCAATAATGAAGGAGAGAGAGAAAGAGAGAGTAAGACCGATAGGTAGGAGGAAAACAGGCAGCAGAAAGGGAGTTCCATAAGACTGCTTTGATCTAAAAGTAGGAAGGTGATAGACCCCCCTCCCCAAAAAATAATTCTATGTATGTATGTATGTATGTATGTATGTATGTATGTATGTATGTATCTATCTATCTATCTATCTATCTATCTATCTATCTATCTATCTATCAAACCTAGTCTCTTCATATATATCTATTTGAAGACTACCACCCGAAACAGATAAAATCAATTAACCAGAACAGAACCGTTCTGCACCACTTTTATGTCCTCCTTACGAAGATTAAAATCAAAATATAATGATACTAAACCTTATTTTTAGAATTCTTATTCCAATTTTAATCAAAATCAATTACATGATTTTGATTCTAAAATTTACACTATACGCTTAAGGAGTGTTACGAAGAAATTGAAATTCAGGGAATCATTTTTAATGGATCAAATGGAATGCAAGTCTGTTATACTTGAATTTTCAAATGAGAGGTTCTGCCACTATTATGCTCTTTAAAAACAAGGGATTGAAGTTTGTGGAATATTTATTAATTAGTGTCTTATACCTTTAGTTAAAATTTTAAAAAATCGGAGGTATCTGAATTTGCATAAAACTAAATATAGTCCCCTCGACACACACACAGCCGTGTCCCAAAATTTATAATAATCAGTTAATTAGTTTAATATTGAATCCTGTGCATGCAAATATGTAAACATTACACATACTTAACTTTATATAGAGATTATTGGTACACAGTTATGAATGTATGATATACAGTCATACATTATATATATATATATATATATATATATATATATATATATATATATATATATATATATATATTCAAGCAAATATTAAATGCGACGGAGACATTTTACTTTATGATCCTTTTTTTTAATTTTTCGATTTTCCATATAATCTTTTTTATATCAAAGTCAAAAATATTAATAAAAGTTCCATAATTGTTGCTGTCATGAGCGCTTTCGATTTGTCCACGAATCATCTTCAGGTGTTGAAGTAAAAGTGCGAAGGAGCGAAAATGTAAATTAAAAGTGAAAACTAAAATATACAGTAAATGGCGTTAGGAGATGATAGGTTAAGATATATAGAGTTGATGAAAGTCGTTCACTTTTACTTCAACACCTGAAGATGATTCGTGAATAGAATCGAAAGCGCTCGTGACAACAATAATTATGGAACTTTTGTTAATATTTTTAACTTTGATAAAAAAAAGTTCATACGGAAAATCGAAAAATTAAAAAAAAAAGCATCATAAAGCAAAATGTCTCCGTTGCATTTAATATTTGCTTGAATGAAAAAGTGCTGCCTAAATATACCAATATATATATATATATATATATATATATATATATATATATATATATATATATATATATATATATATATACTAGCAGAAGTACCCGTCGTTGACTGGGTTCAAAAACAGCCTACAGAAAATGGACTGCGATTAATGAAAGTATGATAGGTTATGAAAAGGAGGGGGTTGTAAAGAGATAGGTTTCGATACTCAAACATTTTACCCTAAGCAAAATATGATGAAAGTAAAGATAATTTTCGCGAAAGTATATTTGTTTATATCAACTTTGTTTCCATTCGTAGCCAAGAGTGACCAAAAAAATTATGTTTCTTACAAAGAGAAAATGTTATATATATAATAATATAAATATACAAGAAATAAATGTTACCATAGTCAATAAAAGTTACTTTTATGGTAGAAAAGTTCATTGTTTGTATTTTTAAGTAGTTTGTAAAAAAATTATTTTTTTTAATTCACGAACCGGTTTTTAAAAAAAATCAAAATGGCAGCGTCTTTGAAATGGAGAGCCCCGTTTTCAATTTGAAGGAGGGGCACCTGAGCATTCTGTGTTAACAATTTAAGAGGCTTCCGTCAACGTAAGGAATATTTATAAACATATTTTACTGTTTTCCGTTATTTTGTGCTTGAGGAATATTTGTTTATGGCATGTGTAGTTTATATAAAAATTCATTTAAGTAGTTATCGCCTCAAATTTCGTTTTAATTTCGGTTCGCTGAAATTATTTCAAGTAAAGAGCATTAAAAACTATCAGAAAACAAAACAAAAAAAACATGAACTGAACTTTTATTGACTATGGTAACCTTTATTTCTTGTATATTTATTTTTTCGGGTAGTCGTTTGATTGGCTTTTCTGCTAAACACTCTTACTAAATAATATCGACGAAATATCGAAAAACAAAGGAACAAAAACAGTTTGGAAAAATAATGAAGATTTATTTATTTTAGTAAAATAATCCAAAACAGCAAAATGGGATATTAAAAAAGGAAACACGTAATTACTTTAGTTTTTTAAAGCAAAGAATCGATATAAATATGAATGAGAAGAAAATGGCGCCCTTTTCAAGCAGAACAGCTTCGTTTCAGTTTTACAGTATTGAACAGTGTAGTATTTCGTCGTTGGATTCAGGGTTGTACTATTGTAATGTAAAGAACACGCAGAAAGGGTTGTAATCAACTGAATTCCTTCTAGTACACTGACAAAAAAGCTTAAACAGATATATAAATAAAAATAAAAAAGTTATGTAAATGTTTTTAAAAGACACGTAATCACGTGAGCAGGATTTTTTTCCTTCTTTTTACACGATAACAAGTAACGTTCTTATTTTTTATTATTTATCTATTTATCTATTTTCGAAAGAGTGCCACGTGCAAGTGGAGAAGGAAAAAAAACAGAGTTATGCAAAATTTGTGTCGAGAATTGTCTAAAGTACTGACTTTTTTTTTTTTTTTGCTTTCACTTTAATAAGAACGTGAATTTATGAGGTGAATTTATTTGACACAATATGATTCAACTCCAAAAAATAAATAAAAGCCAACGTGAATTAAGATTAAAGTTAAGGTATTATTGTGGACCCTCACCCCTTTTAAAAAACATTGTTAAACTTTGTTACATATTTACATTCTATGGAGGTCAGGCACGAACGAACACCCAATAATTTTATCATACCATATTTCTTCAAACTGAAACATAATTATCAAAGTATACTTATGCAAATAGATATGAAAAGTCTTTGTTAAGTTTTGTGCCATATTTCCATGGACTACAGGCGCGAACGCAGACCCCACAATTTTATTATACCATCCCTATTTAAGTTAAAACATATCATCAAAGTATTCTCATGTACACCTATATAAAAAAACCTTGTAAACGTTTTTTTTCTCATTTTTTATTTCCATACTTTGGGGTCCAGGCGCGAACGCAGACCCCACAATTTTTATGAACCACCGTTCTGCCAGATCAAACATACCCATTCCTGTGTCTCGATACATCTTCTATCATTATATGTAATCAGTTTTTTAAAATAGTCAATCATATAGGAGCCGATTCATGACCACACACACACACACACACACACACACACACTAACACACGTTCAGCTTTATATTATATATATATATATATATATATATATATATATATATATATATATATATATATATTAGACTTTTTAACTTGCTAAAATGAGCAAAAATTATTGGCCCTTGACTTAGAATGAAAGTTTTATACCAAATTTATGTTAAATGTGTTCTTATTTTTGCAATAAATACTAATCTAATATATAAACAGCTGTCTGTCTGTTTCCATATATTCAAAGTCTATCTCCTCCGAAACTAAAAGTCGCAGAGCGGCGCTAGGGGCCTCAAATGATTTGATTTTTTACGGGCCATTCGTAACTGTAATGTAAAGTCTAAAAAAAAAACGCACGCATTTGGAATGTTAGAATTTAGAAAGCCAATCTTAACATGAGGAGGGAGAGTTTTTAACTGTTCTGCATTTTCACCTAACAATTTAACAAAAAAAAAGAAAAAACGAAAGATACCATATACATTTACTTTAACTTTGAAATCCTATCTGAAATGTAACACGGTGCGTACACTGCAAAAGCACCGAATATTTATTTTCTCTCACTGGCCCCCTTCCTCCCTCAACCTGAACTCGCTGGACTACTTCGTTTGGTCATACGTCGAGAACATCACCAACATGACCTCTCACAACACCAAAGCCAGCCTGATCGCCGCCATCCGTTAATCTAATCGGTCAAAGAATAATAATAAAAATGATATATAGGTATGTCTTCGTATATTTGAATTAATGCCTGGAGTGCTTAATTTTATAAAGAAAAATAAAGAAAAAGGCACGCATTTGGAAGCATTAGAATTTTTTTATTTGAAAGTAATATTTATTTGTCTAATCCAGGGGTTCTCAACCGGGGTCCACATGGACCCTAGGGTTCATGGAATATTTCCGGGGGTCCACAGGTAAAGAATTATTATCACTCTAATTTTAGATTATTATTATTATTATTATTATTATTATTATTATTATTATTATTATTATTATTATCATCATCATAATTGATATAGTTGTTGTAGAATACTTTATTTGTATTGAATTAGTTTTCATTTAAAAATAAATCTTAATTATATAATATTTCTTTGATTATTAAAACCTCAAAATTTATATTAATGAAAAATAGAAGGTTGTCTCATGACCAATAGTTATGAAGGGGTCCACCGGGATAAAATGAAGGTAAAAGGGATCCATGAATAAAAAAAGGTTGAGAACCACTGGTCTAATCGGTAAATGAATAATAAAAAAATGTTATATAGGTTTTTTTCCGTATTTACAAATTCAAAACAGCGAGTAAATTTTACGTATTATTTCGTTTTTTCTTCTTCTTCTTCTTCTTCTTCTTCTTCTTCTTCTTCTTCTTCTTCTTCTTCTTCTTCTTCTTCTTCTTCTTATTATTATTATTATTATTATTATTATTAGTAGTAGTAGTAGTAGTAGTAGTAGTAGTAGTAGTAGTACAAAGACATGAAAAAAATGAGTTTGTGTCATCAGCTAGAATTGAAATCAAAAATATCAGCCAGTGGGAATGGACATTTTGCATGTAAATTTGCCAATGTCTGTACGCGATATACATGTATGTAAACAAAAATATTACTCGCTATAAACCATTCTTGGTGCATGAATATTATTTTCTGGGAATTTCAGTGTTATGTGACCAGTAGTTTAAGAGTTTACCTGTTAGATATTTACACACACACACACACCTGTACTGTTTTATCTGTATAGATGATATAATGACATTAAAAATAAATTCTTAAAATCTTATCATAACAAAGTTCCATACAAAATTTCAACCAGATCGGCTCAGTAGTTTCCAAGAAAACTTCTAGAGTAAATATGGCATGGTGGTGACTTATCTCAATTAATTGCTAACTGTACATCGAAAGGATACCATAATGTTTAGATCGCTACACCTCATCATAACAAAGAATGCTATAAAATTTCAGCCAGATTGGATCAGTAGTTTCCAAGAAAACGTCTAGAGTAAATATGGTATTTGTGGTTACTAATCTCTATAATCTCTATTACTCCATATTAATCCCTAAATGTGCATCAAACGGATGCCATAATACGTAGTTTGGTGCTCCTTATTATAACAAAGATCAATATAAAATATCAGCCAGATCCGTTTTTAGTTTCCAAGCAAAGTAGACAAACAAACAAATTGAAAAATATTATATAGCTATAGACTGGAACGATAAAATTGTTGCCCTAGAAAAGACGACATGATTCCATTTCCGTTTGATAAAAACCGGTTTTCTTTTTTTGTTGCAGACCATCTACTAGTAGGCCAGGTGTGTACAAATCCAAATAGTGAAAGTGACACAATGTTCAACGAGCGAGATCGGAGATGCGCCGCTGTACAACTTATGCTCTCTACGGATCCAAGTTATGACAACTGGACCATTGCCAGCACCCTCAAAAGGAAAATCCGGACTGTTCAACGCTTGAGGGCACAGCTCAGCAAAGTTTCCAATCATGGTTATTGTCTTTAGTGTGGTTTCAAGTGAGGGCCACATCATGCCACCTCACATCTTCCAAATCGGCTTGAAAGTCAACACCAAAGTGTACCTGGATGTGCTGAAGAGTGTGGTGATCTCTTGGTGCAAGCAGGTGGCCGCTGGCAGACCCTGGGTGTGGGAGCAGGATTCGGTGCCGGCCCACAAGTCCAAAGAGACCCAGACTTGGCTTCAGAAGGAGTGCTACAACTTTGTACCCTTCTCTCACTGGCCCCCGCCCTCCCTCAAACTGAACCCGCTGGACTACTTCGTTTGGTCATACGTCGAGAACATCACCAACATGACCTCTCACAACACCAAAGCCAGCCTGATCACCGCCATCCGTCAAGTATTCGCCGAGCTCCAGCCGGCGCTTGTGGAAAAGGCATGCTTTCAATTCCGAACCTGTATCGAGGTGGTGATTGAGGCTGAAGGCGGCTACATTGAATAAATGTGAGCTCTACTACATAATTAAGTTGATTTTTGAATTGATTTTTTCAATAAAATTTTTAAAATAAAACTGTATTGTGGTTTTCTTTGGGGGCGACAACTTTATCGTTCCACCCTGTACTAACGTGAGTCGTACATCAAAGACGAAAGCCATCATTTATCTCAGACATAGAACTGTCATTCCTTTGACTACTTCCACTAAGGGAGGCGATGGGGGGGGGGTCATTTTGGCGTGTTTAGTGAGTTTCTCCTTTCTTTCTTTCTTTCTTTCTTTCATCTGTTGATCGACTGTTTACCTTGCTTCAGAATTGTACAAATAAGACGCCACTCCGACTAAAATTGTTGATCTCAACAATAAAAAAAAGAAAGAAAGAAAGAAAGAAAAAGGATTGCCGAAATGAAAAAAAAAAAAAATAAAATAAAATAAAAACTAAAAACGATCGTTGTCGTAATTAAAATTCAAGAAAACGACTTTCACGATTCTATTAAATTCGTTGGAAATATTTAAATATTTGTTTTTATCTTTAAACAATATTGTATCTACCCGGCATTGCTCGGGCGCAAAACATAGTGCTACCAAGTCAGGGTGTCTGAAGATAATTTTTTTTTGTTTGTTTGTTTTACTTGGAATTTTCGTTGAATTTTAGGCACAGATAGAGAGTGAGGGAAATTGATCACAGCTGTTCTAGTCAGACGAGTATTTCTCACGAAAGTTTTACAGGGAAAACCAGAGAATGAAACTCAGTCGAGCAGTCGAGCACCTACCATAAAAGCAATGACTTCCTTGTCGTTGATGTTATTGTAATGACTTCCAAAACGTTGATGTTATTGGTGTTTTCTTTCCCTTAAAAAAAACTCAATCATATTCTGCAAAGTCAAAAACAAAAACAACTATTTTCCTCCTCAAAACAAACAAACTAAACTCCATGAATAAATATTTGAATATATAAAGAACTTGAAGCATAAAAAACTTCTTTTTTTCCCCCCTAAATTACTGGATTCGGCATTAAATAACATGAAAAGGATTGCTGTAAAACAAAACAACCAAACCAAACACCATGAATAAATATTTAAAAATGGAAAAAAAAAACAATAAAAATCTTGAAGCAGAAAACCTTTTTTTTTTTTAATATTACTGGATTCAACATTAAATAACTCGAAAAACGTTGATATACCGAAAAGAAAAACAACTCAAACCAAACTCAAGGAATAAATATTTGAAGATATAAAAGAACTAGAAACATGGAAGCTTTTTCCAAGATTACTGGATTTGAAATTAAATGACTCGAAAAGGGTTGATATTCTCTCAAACAAATCAACAAAACCAGGTGCAACAATGTTTTCTGGAGTAATGTGTTTAACGCTTGGCAACGTCTCCTCCATATACCTTCAATGTACAGGACGGAACAATAAAGTTGTCCCCCCCTAAAGAAAACAACACCCTTATTTTAAAACTTTTATTGAAAAAATAAATTCACGTAACTTGATCAAGTAGTAGAGCTGACATCTATTCAATATAGCCGCCTTCAGCCTCAAGCGCCACTTCGATATGGGTCTGGAACTGGGAGCATGACTTTTCCACAAGCTCAGTGAATACTCGGCAGATGGCAGCGATCAGGCTGGCTTTGGTGTTGTGGGAGGCCATGTTGATGATGTTCTCGACGTATGACCAAACAAAGTAGTCCAGCGTGGTCGGGAGAGGTGAGAGAAGAGTACAAAGATCGTAGCACTCTTTCTGAAGCCAAGTCTGGCTCTCTTTAGACTTGTGGGCCGGCGCTGAGTCCTGCTGCTACATCCAATGTCTGATAGCGGCTACCTGATTGCATCAGGGAATCAGCACACTCTTCAGCACATCCAGCCAACTTCGAAGATGTGAGATTGCATGATGTGGCCTTCACTTGAAACCACACCAAAGACCATAAATGTGGCCAGAAACTTTGTTTTCATCATCCTGGGCATGTCCCTGTTATTCGTGGTAATGCATGCATTTTGAGGCAATGGTCCTGTTGTCATAACTTGGATCGGTAGAGAGCATGAGTTGTACAGCGGCGCATCTTCGATCTCACTCGTTGAACATTGTGTCACTTTCAGATATGATAGAAGGCACCTATCGCTCTTGGGATTTGTACAAAACTGGCCAACTAGTAGATGGTCTCCAACAAGACAAGAAAACCGGTTTTCATCAAACAGAAATGGAATCATGTCGTCTCTTCTAGGACAACAATTTTATCGTTGCACACTGTATTTTAAGAGTTTATTGGTTAAATATTTACACACAGACAAACACACACACATCTGCTGTTTTATTTGTATAGAAGACAAAAGGAAAGAGAAATGAAAATGTGGATTCGATTTTTCGGTGGGGGGGGGCATCACCCTGTACTTTATCCCCATCTGAGTTTTCAACCATCTTCATTGTCTTACATTTTTTTGCGTATAAGTTGGTTATCCTCTTTCAACTTTTTTTAGTTTTATTTTCATTTTTTTTTTACAAAGAAGTGACTACTTATTAAGGCCACTCGAGGTTAATGAGTGTACAGTAGTCAATGGGACAATATCGTGGTAATCATTAGTAGTGGAAATTTGGTAAATTGGATTACGTAAGAAGTTGTTTACATTGGACTTGAAGACAACTATATTGTAGTCAGCTGGAAAGCAGGCAAACAGAACAGAGTTCCACAGGCGTGGAGTTCTAATAAAGAAGCTTTGTTCATGGAATCCACGTTTAGATTTAAGCACAGATAAAGAATGAGGGAAATTATTGATAGTGGTTTCAGCTAGACGACTGTTTTCGTGAAAGTTTGGCAGGGGGAAACCATAGATTGGAGCTCAGACGAGCCCTTGCTATGGAAATAACGACAGAGCCGAGATAGGCTCACAACGTACTTCCACCACATTTTTTGTACGTATAAGTACCACAGAATGTTGCGTTGCACCCGACCCTCTTTCCACAAATGGAGCAGGGAAACTTACTCCCCTTTTGGGGAGCTTTCCA
>NC_136522.1:19754514-19834514 GCF_053919585.1 Euprymna scolopes | reverse complement strand
ATATATATATATATATATATATATATATATATATATATATATATATATATATATATATATATATATATATATATATATATATATATATATATATATATATATATATATATATATATATATATATATATATATATATATATATATATATATATATATATATATATATATATATATATATATATATATATATATATATATATATATATATATATATATATATATATATATATATATATATATATATATATATATATATATATATATATATATATATATATATATATATATATATATATATATATATATATATATATATATATATATATATATATATATATATATATATATATATATATATATATATATATATATATATATATATATATATATATACACAAGCAGCCGCCAATAGCGTAATGGTTAGAAGCCTTGACTGCCGTGTAAACGGTCGGGTTTCAATCCTGGCTTGAGGTAGTTGCCTGTCTAGCCGCACTGATGAGCTGTGAAACAGCGAAACAGTACTGTATGTGGATGACTATATATATATATATATATATATATATATATATATATAGTAATAGCATAAGCCTGACGAATCCTATAGTTGGATGAAACGCAGAATATTCAGTGTAGCTTAATCGCCATATATATTTTATAAATTACTAACTAGCTCTACCTACGTATTGAACACTTTTGAAGTAAATACTTAAAGTTTACGCATAAATCTATACTTTCGTATATCAAATTTATGTGAATAAATGAAGTAGTTATATATTTATATATATATATATATATCGGCATTTGTTTCCAGTCGTCCTGAACATATACTCCACTTGCCACTAGTATTTAACAATGTCGACTCAGGAGAGGTGTGGTTGGAGATTGCGCACCTCCTGCCACAAAAAGTTCATGCGCAGGCACCTGTACAGTCTGCAGTGGGTATCCATGGTCTTCCAAAGACTGAAGGAGCCTTTTTAAATATATATATCTTTATATCTATCTATCTATCTATCTATCTATCTATCTATATATATATATATATATATATATATATATATATATATATATGGTATGAAAAAATACTTTATGTTTCATTACTAGGGTTGTGACAACAGCATATTCTTTTCATTGTTTTGACTCTTGAGTATATATCCGTTAATATCTTATATGTTTTTATATAGACCGATGTGGTTCTCGGTTGATTAACTGTGTCTAACTGTGTCGGATATATACTCCAGAGTCAAAAGAATAAAAAGAATATGCTGTTGTCACATCCCTATTCATTACCAAGGAAACATCAGTCTAACTGCATGAATTTACACTTAATTCTCGTTTACTGACCTCAATCCCAACATAATTATTTTCATCAACCAATGGGTATCAACCTCATTGATTAAGAAGGAGTTTGGCAGTCGCCATACTCTGATATATGAAGAGTTAAGAAACTATTCGTTCCATTTTGGTTACTGCTTTTGATTTATTTTAAGTTATAATATTTATATTTATTCATCTTAATTTTTTGTTTCAAAAGTTTCCATTTTATTAAATACTAGCAGGCCGCCCGGCATTGCCCAGTCATACGCATAAATATTATATCTTAATAATTACAGAATTTTTATTCATTATAAACAGAAATATTGTAGGTATTAAACATAATGTTAAAATTCGTTTAAAAAAAATGAGGTAAACAAAAATGAAAGAAACTGAGACATATGCATGCAAGCATTATATTTTTTTTAAACAGTTCACTTCTTGTAAGTAAAAAAATTATTCCAGCTGAGATTGGAACCAAAACCTAAAGACAGTGAGTCAAGTATGATAACCATTAGGCCAGCTTGACACGTTATTTAAAAATTATTTATAAACCTACTTATTCTTAACATAAGGAATCTGTCATATGAATGGTTCACGCATGCGCATTCATAAAACAATTGACAAACAGATAATATAATAATCCGATGACCCCTCACACCTCAATTTTACAATTTTTACCCCTTAACAGCTCTGTTTCCTGATGAAAACCGATTAAAAAGTTTTCCACATGTCTGAATACCCTATATAGCAAATTTCAGGCCTGTAGATCAAACAATCGTTGAGTATATAGATTGAGAATTGTTCTCACATACACACACACACAACATTCTCACTTTTATAGATATAATATATATGTCTATATATATCCTAAAATAAAGTTTATTCTGTGATTACAGTTAGTTACTAATTCATTGTTATGATGTAGTAAGTTTTTGCATCTTTAAAATTTTTAATTTCTAGTTTTTCCATCTAAATATCTAAGATTTTCTATTCGACCATTGGCAACTGTCTGCCTTTTTTAAAATCCCAGTTATGGTTAAATAATAATGTACTAAATTTGTGGGGTTTTTTGCTGTTATTGAATGCGTTTTTTTTTTATTATTATAATACATTTTTTTAATTTATAGGATATTTCACCAATATAACGTTTTTTTTTGTATTATTCGTGTTTTCATGTGTACATATTTTGGACTTGAAAATGATGCCTTCAATTAAGCAGTTATTTTGTAAATGGCAATGTGCACTATTTTTGTAGTTACATTTTTATTTTCACTTTTTATCAACTTTCCTATTTCTATTTCCATAATTACTATTCATGGCCTCTGTTTAGGTTTGAGAGACATGGATAACTTCTGTAAACGTTGTGCACATGTAATTTTGAGAGAGAGAGAGAGAGAGAGAGAGAGAGAGAGAGAAAGAAAGGGTTTGTGTAAGTGTCATATGTGTTTGACAAGTAAAAGGTTCCATTTAAAATGTTCGTAGTCGCTATAAGTCGACTCGTTCATTTCAGTTGACAATGAATTTTTAGGTAGTTAAGGGTTAATACATAAGCCAACGCACGCGCAAATAAGCATACATACAGATACATACATATGTATATTTGTACACATCAACATACAGACACATGCGCACATACACATATGTATAAAAACAATGTATATGTATCTTTTATTTTCTCGGTAAGAATGTCAGTGGATGTTTTGCTTCACTTTTCGAACTTCGAGTAGTGGTAGCAAAACAGTAGCACCTTCTTTTCTGCAACAGACCACGGCTGAGCTTTTAAGCCTCTTGTGTTTTTCTTTCTTCTTGTTGCTGAATTTGATGTTTGGGGGCCAGGACCTCTGTTATCAAGGCCTGATGGCTGACCCTGGTTATCCTCTGTCATGGTTGGAGAGCCACTTCCAGAGTTCGGAAGGTTTACACCATTGTTTGCATCTTCCCGCCTGGCGTATGAACGGGTTGAAGGGCCCTTTTTATCCTGGGTGCCGACCTGCCAGTATGAGTTTTTATTTTCTTTCATATGTTGTTTTGATTTCCCCATTGTCCACGGCTTTTTATTTCTTATTCAAAGCTGCCCTTTATTGCTAAAGGGGGTGCCCCCGTCTGCAAACTGAGGGACGTGCTGGATGGCTTGAGGAGATAGCACACCATTTCTTTGAATATTTAGTCAGGGTTTACTTCCAATGAAGTGTCCTCATATCAGAATTTCTGACAAACCCCTGTACAGAGAGACCTTAGGCACTCGAGGATAGTGTCTAGTAGGCATTCAGTTTCTCGCCAGTAGGCATTCAGTTTATAAAAACAATGTATATGCAGAATACATGCATCTATGTGCAGGCATACACACACATACACACAACTCCTATAAACATATACATACTCATATACATATATATATACATATATACATATATAGATTCATGTATGTCTGCATATATATTGTTTATATATATATATATATATATATATATATATATATATATATATATATATGTGCATGTGCGTATGTGTCTGTATGTGGATGTGTACAAATGTACAAATGTATGTGTCTGTATGTATGCGTATTTGCGCGTGCGTTGGCGTATGTACTAACCCTTAACTAAAAACAACACATTGTCAACTGAAATGAGCGTTCACTTTTATATGACACGTTCACTTTTATAGATATACTAGCATTTCAGTCCGGCGTTGCCCGGGTGTTTGGATGTGTCTGTTGAGCAAAAAAAAAAAAGCCCCCCCCCCGCTAAAAAAAAGTGGTAGTAGGAAGGCAGGCTCGAACCCGTACCGCAAAGGAGGAAAAGAACGGGGGGAAAAAACTTACGTCTTTGCTGTTACGACCATCGCCAAACCGGAAGTGAATTTTTTAAAAATTATAGCTAGACAATCCAAAGGAGAGGATGACTTTAAAAAAATATCGGCGAAAAAAGCGACATCCCTGTAGAAAGATTCCCAGTTGAAGGTGAAGATATTAATGTTTTTAACCAATTTTTCGATATTTGTCGTGTGAAACGTCGAACTTTAATTTTAACGATACTGACCCTGGTAAAATCCGTCGCCTCTATTGAAAGTTTAAGGCAGACATGCAAACAGACATACATGCATTTATATATTGACTAGCGATGGGTACCCGGCGTTGCCCGGGTGTTTGTAGGGGTGTGTGGTGTTAAATAAAAAAGAAGCCGAAGGGGGGGGTGTAGGATCGAAGCCGAACCCCTGAGGCGAAGTTTGAAAATAAAATCGGCCAGCCAGAAGTGAAAGACGTTTGAAAGTCGTCGAGCGTTACGACGACGACGATGACGATGTAAGCATTGTTATAAGCGAAGTAAGAAAAGAAAACGTTTTAATTAAGCGGGGGAGGGGGGGGTAAAACAAACAAAAAATAACGTAAGGCAAACGAACGAACGTTACGTGAAAAATGGCTTAAATAATACAGGGTTCAATATTTAAATTTAAAAAATCGAAAGAAATAAAAAAAACATTTCACACCACGATTCGAACCCAAAACGTTTAGACAATGAACCAAGCCCTTAACTCTCTGCGTTAAAGCGGCGTATATAAAGTCTGTTCGGTTTATCAACTATTTAAAGTAAATCAGGTCACGGCGTCATGACGTCATCTGACTCATGCGTTGTTGACCCTCCCCCCTGTCGAATCTGTCTAGACATCTCTCTCTCTCTCTCTCTCTCTCTCTCTCTCTCTCTCTCTCTCTCTCTCTCTCTCTCTCACTCACTCACTTCGTCTACCTTACTCTAAAGACTGGAAAATGACATCTGGCTGTTTTTATTTAAAAAAAAAAACTTCGATCGTTAATATTTTTTGTAAGCGTATTTTTTTTTTACTTCACCTTTTTTTTTACTTTATTTTTCGTTTAACTATCGTATCTACCTATTTTGAATGTGGTAATAACTTTGGTAAAGTTGCCATAGCGTAGAAGTTTATAGTTTAGCTTTAATTAATTTTTTTTTTTTACCGATAACAACATTTTTAAATTGTAAATTCCGGCGGTCATTAGAGGTTGCTGACGTCAAGATCACGTGACATGACTCAGCGGGTTTTAAATACAAGTTGACCCAAAATAAACGGCCGCGTGTATACTTTATGTATAAGAGTTGGCGGCCGTATTTTGGGGGGCAGTGGTAAATCGATTTAAAAATATGTAATGTTTAACATTAAAATGTCACTTTTTGGGGGGTCCCCCCTGCAGAAAATCGATCAGTTGACGGACTTCTGATGGTCACTTTGGGCCGATTTTTCGATATTTGTCGTCCGGAAGGTGGGGCTTTCATATGAGACCAAATTTATGAATTTTTGTTGTGTCTGTCGAAAGTTTTTAGCAGACACACAAACATACATACATACAAACACACACACACATACATTTTCGCTTTTATATATATAGATAACTAAAAATTTTCGACCCAAACCGATTGAAAAGCTTGCCCTATGTCTGAATACCCTTTATGTCAAATTTCAAATATTTAGACCAGAAATTGTCTGAGTTATTTGGTAGAAACCGCAGAGGTCAATTTTTTTTTTAACTTTGACCCCTATTATGATCCTTAACATTTATTGTTTTGGGCTCAAATTGTATTATTAAGTTAGATCCATGTCGAAGGAACCTATATCTAAAATTTTAAGTGTTTAGACTCCCAATTGTCGAAGGAGTTTGGTATAGTTTTAAAGGTCAAATCGTTGAACTTTGACCTCTTAACAGCCAAATTTCTGGCCGAAAACCGATCACAGATTTTCCCAAATCTCAGTACCCTGTATATCAAATTTTGAGTCTGTCGACTGAAAATTAACAGAGTTATTGCGAAGGAAAATGTACACAGACAGACACATAGACACACAGACACATTCACTTTTATAGATATACTAGCATGGGTGCCCGGCGTTGCTCGGGTATTTGGAGATGTATGTTGAGCAAAACAAAAAGTGGTCAATTTTTTTAAACTGTGACCCCTATTATGACCCCTTAACGTTTATTGTTTTGGGCTCAAATCAAGTTATTAAGTTATATCCATGTCCAATGAACCTATATCTAAAATGTCAAGCGTTTAGAACCCAAATTGTCGGAGGAGTTCTCAAAGGTCAAATCGTTTAACTTTGACCCCTTAACAACCAAATTTCTGGCCGAAAACCAATCACAACGATTTTCCCAAATCTCACTACCCTGTATATCAAATTTCGAGTCGAATCTGTAGACTGAAAATTGACAGAGTTATTGCGTAGGGAAATATACACACACAGACATACAGATACACAGATACACAGACAGTTTCACTTTTATAAATATAATATAGATAGTGGATGTTTGTGAGTGTATATGCACATACATGTATGTGTGTATATATATGTGTGTATGTGCGTGTATATGCGTGTATATATATCTTCTCCTACCTATTCTCCATCTTACTTGTGTGTGTGTGGGTGCGTGTACTTATGTCTGAATGATTAAGCGCATATATACATGCGCGTTTTGGTTGGGAAAAAAAAGTATATATATATATATATATATATATATATATATATATATATATATATATAAAAATAAAAAAATAAAAATAATTGACGTGTTAGTGGTGAATGTGTGTGAGTACGTGTATGAGTGTGTAGGTGGGTATGTATATATGTATGCTCCTACATATATTTCTATGTATGTGCGTGTGTGTATGTGTGTTTGCCTGCGTGCGTGTACGTATGCATGTGTACATGTACATGAATGTATATGTATGTGTGTGTGATTGTGTGTGAGTGTGTGCTATACATGGGGAAAGAAAGTCTTTAAAAAGAACCCTAAAAAAAAACATAAAACCTTCACCAAATGGACCAAAAACCCTTCTTTGAATCTAACTTTGACCGGACACTTTGAACACTTACAGTTGGAGTTAGAATGTCTGAGACCACACATCACTCTGAAAAACACATTTAGTATAAACGGAGGTAAAAATAACTCTACAGACTCCCATTTTAAAGAAAACATCTGAAGAGAGCAACCCTAAGCTCGAAACGCGTTATAAAAGTATTTTAAAATAAAAATAGGATGAAAACCTTTAAAAAAAAAAAAAAAAAAAAAAAACACACACAATTGTTGATGGCTACACTCTTTTAAATATACATTTTTTTCTCTCGTTGGAACTACAACTACACAACCATCACTTTAAATATATATATATATATATATATATATATATATATATATATATATATATATATATATATATATATATAGTTAGTTATAAAATGTATATGGCGATTAAGCTACACTGAATATTCCGCGTTTCATCCACTCTAGGACTCTTCAGGCTGAATATTCCGCGTTTCATCCACTCTAGGACTCTTCAGGCTGAAGAGTCCTAGAGTGGATGAAACGCGGAATATTCAGTGTAGCTTAATCGCCATATGCATTTTATAACTTACTAACTAGCTCTACCTACGTATTGAGCACTTTTTAAGTAAATACTTAAAGTTTACGCATAAATCTATACTTTCGTATATTAATTTATGTGAGTAACTTAAGTAGTTATATATATATATATATATATATATATATATATATATATATATATATATATATATATATATATATATATACCAAGGAAAAGATATTCGAGAGGGAAAACTCGTGAATTAAAACGAAGTTATCAAGAATGCACAATAAAAAAGAAAAAAAATATAATATTATATTTATATAAACAAATATAATTGTTACAATTATTAATTGGTTAGCAAGAAACAAAAGTCCTCGTCATGAGACGTAATAAAGCTGATGTGCCATTGAAGGCGTCCTGTTCTGAAATGGAAGAAATTAATGGTGCATAAAGAGAGACACTAACTTTCAAACACACCGGAAGTTTGCGCACGAGTCTCTCAATTGAGGTATGGAAGCACAGAATGGATACAATTTTCAAATATATTTTATGTTTATTTTTTTCATCCCCTTATAATAAAAATATATAACAATGCTTAAACTTTTTTATCAATTATTTTTATTTTTTAAGCGCATAGTTATTTGAAAAGATATACGATTAAAAAATTGAAAATAAATAATCGATAAAAAAAAAGTTTACGCATTTTATATATTTTTATAAAAAAAACTTTTCATATATATTTTTATAAATTTATTTTACATATTTATATATATATTTTTTTCAAACATATTTAGTTTTTTTTTCAAATATAGTCTTTTTTTTTTTGTTTTTCTTTGGCGTAACTGATTTAAAAATAACTGTTCCGGCAATATCATCTACTAGATTCATACTTATTTTTTGTTTGAATTTAGTGTGTTTTTTACATATGTAAAATATTCACATTTTTAAACTGCTAAACTATTTTCATTGCACGTTCACATTTATTAAACAGATAAAACTGTAAAAAATGTGACACATTCATGTTTTTTTCATGTTTCTGTAAATAAATATATTTTAAAATATTTATATAGTTTGACAAAATATATAACATATTAACTTAAACATAGTTCTTTGAAAAGATATGCGATAAAAAAACTAAAAAATAATTGATAAAAAGTTTACGTATTTCATATAGTTTTATCATAAGGGTTTGAAAAAAAATAAACATAAAATATAATTGAAAATTGTATCGATTCTGTGCTTCCATACTTCCATTGAAAGACGCAGGTTCCAACTTTCGGTGTGTTTGAAAGTTTAGCTCTCTCTTTATTCACAATTACCGAAATGAAATATATTTTTTTTATAAAAATAATATGTAAAATTTAAAAGGGAGGGGTGGTGGGTTAAGTGACATTTTAGAACTTTATTTATCATGCTATAAAACTGTTCTCGTCGATACACACACACACACACACGCACGCACGCACGCACGCACGCACACACACAAACACACACACATACACACGACAACACATAAACACACTGAATACCTTTCCCTTTCTTTCTCCTTTAACCAGCCTCCTTCGTCCCGACGACTACTGGCTACAGACACGTGTAAACTGAACTATTCTCTCCTTCAGCAAGCCGGCAATGTCTATCTTTACACAAGAACACTTCCACCTACTAACCCGTTTTTCTATTATACACGCTACTAACGAGGATGACAAATAAAGTTGTTTATTAAATGTTAAAGTGAGACTTCCTTTCGTTGTCTTCATATTTAACTAAACGTACTACTATGAATCGCTACACGCGATGTATTAGATGTAACTGCATTTATTACATGTGGGCAAGTCAATTATTCCTGAAATAAGTAGATTAGCTTCGCCCATAACACCTACATTTTAAGAATATACTCTGTAAATAGTCAATATATTTATCTCTTGGGGTTGACCTTTACGAAGTTAGTAATTGTTTCTTTTCCTTTTCGACGTTTGCATTTGAGAAATTACTTGTAGGGCCTGTGACCTGATTGTGTCAAATACGACGTCTGTTAATTCTTCTGTACGGTTGTCCTCTACAATACCAGAATAGATGCTGATTTAATTGACATATTTCTTATGGATACACTTTGGTTATTTCACCAGTTCCAAATTCTTCTATCTACAATCCCAATTTCATCAAATGACTTGTTATTCTTTCTGTTCTCCGTCTGTAAGCATACTAAACCGGCAAAATAAATTTCCTCGACTGTTAATTTGAAACTTTCCTATTGAAGGAAAGAAAAGAATTCTCTTTTCACGAAAAAGGAAAAATTTATTTACAAAGACGAGAAAATCTAAAGGAAAGTTAACCCGAAGCAGTTTTAAAAAAAATAAAAAGATAAAAAGGAAAAGATATAACAACAAAAAATAACAATTTTTTATTCAACGTTTTAACATTTAATCTTTTGGAGGTTATGTATATAAAAAAAGAGAATTCTGTTCGAAGCGACTTATTTGGACGAAGAAGATATCGGAAGAAAATTGAAAAGAAAAAGACATTTGAAGATAATTTTTATTGCATGTCATTTGTTTTTCAGCCTTTTCTTCAATCCAAACCATAATTGTTTGGCAAGATTGGAGATTGAGTGACAAAATACTCTCGAACCCGATATCGCATAAAAGGGACCATAAAAGGGATCCCCCTAATTAGCGTTGTGTTACTATGTAAACAGTATGTAAACAATATGTAAGCAATAATATCTGTATTTCGGAAGTTAACAGTTTGAAATAAGCAGAACTTCTTTTTCTAAATAAACAATATAAACAGAACTTCTTTTTTTTTTTAATAATAATAAGCACTTTTTATTTATTTTAAACAATATACACATTTTTTGTAACTTTAAACGATATAAATAGAACTTATTATAATTTTAAACAATATGAAACTTTTTTATATTCAATTTTAAACACTATAAATAGAACGTTTTATAATATAAACAATATAAACTGTTTTTATGTTTAATTTTAAACAATATAAACAGAATTTAAAAAAAAAACAAATATTGTTTGCGAATGCTTTTGAATATGCGGAAAAGACCCCCCTCTTTAATTTATTACTCGAAAGTCGATTTCTTTTCACTTATTTCATCGAAATCGCCTTCATTATAGAAAAAATTAAGAAATTGGGATTTTTTTTTCAAAAAATTGAAAAAGAGAAGCCACGTGTTTAATTTTAATTTAAATCGTTTATAAATAATCACGTGATTCAATTTTCAGTAATCACGTGATTAAATTTTGAGTTGTGATTAGAGAAATTTGGTTCTTTTTATTTGATATAAGGATCGAAAGTATTTTGCCCCTCAATCTCGAATCTTACCAATTGTTTTTCCTTGTTTTAAGGTAGTAAAACGAGATTAATTCCCGTTGTTCTCCATTTTTTTATTATCGGTTTTGGATGATGAAGTAACCTTTGTCTCTTATATATGTACTAGCCTAAGTGCGCGATGTTGCCCTGGTGTTTGTAGGTGTGTGTTGAGCAAATAAAAAAGGGGGCAGGCAGGCTCGAGCCCATATTGCGAAGGAGGAAAAGAACGTGAAAAAAATGTGACGCCTTTGCCGTTGCGTCCATCGCCAAACCAGAAGTGGAGAAGGTTTAAATTAAGGCTAATCAATCGAAAAGTGCCCAGTTGAAGGCGAAGGAATTAATCTTTTTAACCAATTTTTCGATATTTGTCGTCCGAAGGATCGATTTGAAAACGTTCCTTTCTGGAAATTCACCTCTGTCGAAAGTTTTAGACATACATACATACATACATACATACATACATATATACATCCACACACATACATACATACACACATACATACATGCATATATTTAAACAGATAGGTGAGATTTATATTATAGATTATAGGTTAATTTTATGCATTTCTTTGATTTTAAAGTGTTGTTTCGGTTAACTTTGTTAAATGTACTTTGGGAAGCAAAGGCAACAGCTTTTATTTCAATATAGTCATTTTATTACTTTTAAGATTGAGTTTATTATTTGCTTACCGTTATTGCTCCCTTGTTGTTTTCCTTCTTTATTTATTTATTTTTACCTAAAGACGAACTTTGCTAACAACCCCAAACATTTCGTCACTCTCTTCGATTTGAAAACGTTCCTTTCTGGAAATTGAGTTTTTGTTCCGATATCTGTTTGTTGAAACTCGTCTTTGCGAACATAGTTTCCGCTGGTGATACGTGAAATAAAATGTTATCCTTAGGGATTCATTCAATACACTTGTAGACAATCCTGTATAGCTTCTTCTGTGGGAGTACTCTTCGCTTTTTGTATACTCTTATGAAACTATCAACAAATGGTCTCTTTTTCTTTGCGTAATAAATAATAAAACTGGACTTAATATGTTCATGACTTTTATAATTTCCGACTAAAGCATTTGTGTAGCCATCTTAATAAATCTGGACTCCATATGCTAATCTGGGCAGGAGCTACTAGAAGCAGCTTATCATGCCTTGACATAGTTCAAAATAGACCGTAGCTTGGTGGGGGATGCCTTTTTCTCTTCCCTGTAACGTCTTTCCCACAGAAGAGACGTCTCTACTTTATCGTTATTTTCATGGCAAGTGCTCATCTGAGCTCCAATCTATGATCCCCTCTCACCAAACTTTCACAAGAAACACTCGTCTAGCTGAAAACACTATCAATAATTTCCCCCACACTTTATCAGTGCCTAAACCTAAACGTAGCTTCCATGAACAACGCTTCTTTTCTTAGGACTGCACACCTGTGGAACTCTCTTCATTTTGCCTGCTTTCCAGCTGACTATAATATGGCCGTCTTCAAGTCCAACGTGAACAAGTTCTTGACGAGCCGTTCCTCTTAAGTAATCCAATTTACCAAATTTCCACTATTAACAATTACTACGACGTTGTTCCATTGATCACTGTACGCTTATTAACCCTTATCCTCGCGTAGCCTCTGGGCCTTGATAAGTGGTGACTCCTTTGTAAAAATTAAAAAAAAAAAAAACTGTCGTAAAGCCCACCGCCACACCTAAAACTGCCCGTCGTGCTAAGTTTTAAATGATAGTCTTCTAGAGGTTACGGGTTTAATACTCGGACAGGCAACAAAAGAGTTTAATTAAGAATTACTTAAGACGTCTAATCGGTTATGGCTGAGGGAACAAGAACAATATACACCCGTGAGTTAAATAAGATCATGTTTGAAATTCCATACAGACTCCTGAGTTCAGTACGACGCTCTTAAAAAAAGTAGTAGTCCGAATAATCCAAATAATCCAAATATTTAAGGTGCTTCTTCATAACTACACCCTTATGAAATATTGCACTTAGAATTAAATTAATAGGGTAATTTTTATTGAAAGATATTAGTATACACTAAAATTTACGGAAAATCATCCAATAGATGTTTAACAAAAAAATAAATAAAGAAAGAAAAAATGGCGTGCGTATTATGATTAGCATGTTCGTTTCTGGTTTGACGCCATTTTAAATCTCTATTTATGAAGAGGTATATTAAGGGGAGTTAAGCAGTGCTGAGATTCATAATGACGACGTTAATGGTTTCGAAATTCCGGCTACAGATAAAAACAGAATTTCATAAATAAAAACAAAACTACTAAATTAATTTCCATAAATTTTCATGAACGTTTTTTTTTTCATCACAAGCAAGTTTTTCAAAAATAATCCTGTTAATTTATGTATAAGTGTAATGTTTCATATGGGTATAACCACGGAGAAGCACCATTATCTATACTCATTTTTAAAAAAATCTTAAACAATTTTTTTTTCAGGGTTTTCAAAACAAAATAAGATGCTTCCGTGGTCTTTAGCGAAATTTGCTTGGTTGCTCTACATCGGATTGATTTTAGGTGAGTTATCTTGAATCATGTGTTGTGTTAAGTGTTATGTTTAATGCTACGCCAGCTCGAGTTTCACGAGTGATGTACCGTATATAATTTCCGAGAATTTATTGCTATAGACAACGAAGAACGTGGTCAAGAAACAAAGCTATAAGAAATAAATTTTTACCAAAGGCAAGATAAGTTACACTTATATTTACCTGTCACCGTGACATTTATTGTGTCGGTTAGCACTAACCTGTTCGGCTTTAAATGGCTTCCTCCAAAGGAGGAAGTTTCATAGAAGTATAAAATTCACAAGCAGTCCCCAGTCGCATGTATATCCCTATCAGGAAGGTATCAACGGAATTGCCAAATTGGTCACCCATTTTAGTAATAACCAGGCTCAACGTTGCTTAACTTCGGTGATCTGACGGGAACCAGTGTGTCAACGTGATTATGCCGTACCCACGGCATTTATTGGATAGATTTCTATCAGTATTTTCTTTAATTTTCGGTTTTTGAGCGATTATCAAACCCTCAAAATGGCCGTCTGATATCTGCCATTTTTCTTATTCTAACGCAACACTTGGCACTCCTTGTGTGTTCAAACTAAATAAACGTTTTAAAATAAGTTAAAACACAAAATACTTATCCAGACACACTAATATTGTTGGGAAAAGTATTATGAACTCACAATTCATCTGTCAAAAAGAGCAACTTGTATTCAATCAATAGTATATGTTGGTTTCAGATTGATTTTATTAATACATCTGAACTGGATTAATTGAAATATTTAAAAGGCGTTTTTAGAAGCGGCGAACTTTAAATTGACAACTATAATTTTTTGATTGCATATTTTTTGCAACTATACGTTATTTTGAATCCAGCTTGGTTTGGCAATTCATCATGAAGAAACTGACACCCGAGCAGCATTTACAAATTGTGCAAATTTATTTTGTTTACATTTGATGGGACATTTTGCTGATGTTTGCCACTCCAAGACGAGAGATAAAAAAACTAGCAAGTAAAAGAGTGACACAGTCACAGTGACACAAAAACAAGAAATGAAAGCAATGTCAGTGGTTTGAGTGGAAATATATATTTCCAATCCATCCAGCAGTTACCATCAACCACTACAGTGGCGTATTCCAAGCTAAAAATTGACAACAGTAATCGTTATTTTCATGGCAAGTGCTCGACTGAACTCCAACATATGCCCCCCCTTGCCAAACTTTCACAAAAAAACACTCGACTAGCTACAACCACTAATATACGATTTATCTATACACTCTCTATCTGTGCCTAAATCTAAACGTAGATTCCATGAACAAAGCTTCTTTCCCAGAACTGCCCGCCTGTTGAACACTGTTCCGCTGGCTTGTTTCTCAGTTGAATACAACATGGTAGCCTTCAAATCCAATGCAAACAAGTTCCTGTTGCGCCGTCCCCACAAATAATCAAATTCTACCCAATTTATACCATTAACGATTACTACACTACCACCTTACATTAATTAACCCTTATCCTCGAGTGGCCTTCAGGCCTTGATAGGCGGTGACTCTCAAGTTAAAAAAAAAAGTGCAGATAGACATCAATATGAAGGATGGAGCATCACTCAAGGAGACAACAATACAGTTAATTGCTTTAAGGTTCAAAAGAAAGTCGCCAACCTAATAGGTCCGTCATCTAAGCTTCAGCCTCTGTCCCATCGACGAAATGTTGCATCCTTCTGCCTGTTCTACAAGTATTTTAATAATGAATGCGCTGACGAACTGCAAGTACTTGTACCCCTTCGACGTAAATAACCTCCGACAAACCCGACAAACAGCAAAATCCCACCCCTTCACAGTTGAGACCCCTAGATGTAAAAGAGCCTTATACTCCAGTAGTTTCTTCCCCAGAACCGCTAGACTTTGGAATTCCCTTCCGGGTTCCTGCTTCCCCAACTGTACTGACATGCAGAAGTTCAAGTGTAACGTGAACCGACGTCTTGCTGCCCAACTCCCCACTTAGTACCCTGTAGTTTATGTCCCTGATAGTAGCCCCCTACATCAGTGGCAATGTGCCTTGTTTGGGGTGAACTTGTAATTAAAAAAAAAAGAAAGAACATATCGATTAGGAGTGAGATTTCGCAACAGATTTATTGATGCAAGATTCCATATTCTGAATTCAAAAGGGCCTATATTGATAGGACGACAGACATCCCGGGAGTTGAAGTTTGTGGCCCTAAACTTAGCTGTAAAATCAATCGCTACGGCTACAAAAAGAAATCATCAGATACAAACAAACGATGACGAAGCATCCTAGCAGAATACAAAACCAGTTCCAATGCCAAAATAAAGCTGGAAAAGAAATTTTAATGAAAAAAAAAACAAAAAAACATTTAGGAATTCCTTGATGCATTTGATTCTATCGATTGTCTACCTGGTGAATATGCCATTCCTGTGAACCCAGAAGTACCACCAGTTGTATACCCAAATTTGGATATTGGCACCTAAACCTGGATGAGAATTCAAGAAAACTTAGGTTGGTTGGCTGTTTTGTTTTACGGCATATCAACCCTTTTCAGGTTATTTAATGCCGAATCTGGTGATTTTGAAGAACGATTTTTTAATATAGTATATTTGTTTTTTAAGTCGTGTTCTATTTAACCGATAGTTGGGACCCTAACAGGTGCTACCACTCCGGGTCAGAGTGGACCTGGGAGCAATGGCAATTAAAGGGTGGCTTCACACTCCCTAAGGCCTGCAAGCTGGGGCCCTCACCATCGGATATAGTTTAAGGTCATATCCAGGACCAAGAAAACTTAGGACATTTATCATACCATATGATTAATACATGTAAATATATACATGCGATATATTCATAAATAAACATATTTATTTCAAATAAAAATTATATGCAATAAATTTATAAAAGTAAATAAACATATTTATTTGAAAAAAAAATACATATGTTAAATTGATAAAAGTAAATCAACAGATTTAGTTTTAAAAAAGTTAACGGATATTCTTATTTCTTATATCTAACTAGCCTGGGTGCTCGGCGTTTCCCGGATGTTTGGAGATGTGTGCTGAGCAAAAAAAAAAAAAAAAAATTTAATTATAGTAGGCAGGCAGGCTCGAACCCATGATGCGAATACATAAAAGAAAAGGGAGGTGTGTGTAAAGGGTGTTGATTGAGCAAAAGAAAAAAAGAGAAAAATGAAAATAAATAAAATAAGAGTAGTAAGTAGGCTCGAACCCGTAACGCGCCAGAGGAAAAAAAAGGTGACCCCCCCCAAAAAAAAACCTGTCTTACTGATGAGTCTACCGTGGTTGTGACGTCACGAGCAGTCGAAATAACATGTTTTAAGCGACGTCGTGAATGCGAGGGTTGAATAACATGCAAAAAATGTCAGCGAAAAAATCGATCCTCTCTGAAGAAAACTGCCCAGCTGAGGGTGAAAGAATTAATGTTTTGGCCAATTTTTCAATATTTGTCGTCCGAAGGTCCAAGCTTCAAAATGATACCGATCTCTTGAAAATCCGTCGCCTATGTCGAAAGTTTAAGCAGGCGTGCATGCATGATAATTAAACAAACAAACAAACAAACAAACAAAAAACTCCAGCCGTTTCAAGCGCTGATCTGTTGCATTTGGATTTTTCGTCTGATTTCTATGTATATTTAGTTGTAAAGTAATGTGAAGATCGTCATCGTCGTCTGCCCTCGAAATGTGAGGTTTTGTGTACAAACATTTTATTTAAAAAAAAAAAGAAGAAAAAAGAAAAACTCCAGCCGGCATACATACATACATACATACATACATACATATATGCATACATACATACATACATACATATATGCATACATACATATATGCATACATACATACATACATACATACGTATATGCATACATACATACATACATACATACATATATGCATACATACATGCATGCATGCATACATACATACATACATACATACATACATACATTTAAAACGACAGGTGAGATTTATATTATAGAAGAATATTGAGATGAAAGTAACAATAACTCGTGGAACTTTTTTCAGGAGGAGTGTGAAATCAGTCGACACCATCTACTTCCTACAAACTGTCACAGAGCAAAGGCTTGAATGAGTGAATATGCGTGATTGACATTTCTATTTACTTTTCTTTTTTTTTTTTATTCCTTTATCCTTTTTTTCTATTTATTTTCTTTTTAACTTTCTCTTTTCTTTTTTTTCCTTTTCTTTTTCTGTTGTGTCTCTTTTCTTTTTTTTCCTTTCGTTTTAATTTCCAGCTTTTTTCTTCTTTATTTTTTTCTTTTATTTACAGTGATGGTATTTTAAGCCAATACATTTCAGGTGAAAGCATTATTACGTAATTACGTGTCGTGTCTAAATTAATATCAATTCTAAAAATTACGAAAAAATAATCCAGTAAATGATGTGCTAGACGTATTTAAATAATAAAAAAAAAATCAGTCACAATTACGTTCCCAAATATGGCGTTTAAAATTGGCGGTCATTCAATTTAAGTCAATTTTAATCAAGGGTTATCTTGCTCGTTTATCATACTGAATTGGTCGCACAACTCCCCAAGATAAAAAGAAAAATACGATAAAACTCGATGATTCGATGAATTCTATTTTTATGTATAATTATTCTTTACTGCATCGTTTTGCATAGTTTTAGAATTTATTTCGCCATAACAGGTAAATGCGTAATAAAGTTTTTTACCTGAAATGCGTTGGTCTAAAAGACCACCAACGTAAACAAAATCCCCTTTTCTTTTTCCTTTCTTTTCTTTTTTCCATTTTTCTTATATTTGTTTTCCGTTTTATAATTTTCTTATTTTTTTATTTTATTTTTTTTTTAATAATCTTCTTGCTGTTTTTCTTTATTTTTTCTTTTCCGCCAAAGCTGACAGAATTTCCAGCCAAACATGGTACGATAATGGATTTTCCTCGTGGTCAAATCCCCAATATGGTGACTATCAGTCGCCATATTACTATGACTGGGATTCGGGCTTCGAGAATAAATTTGGTAATTTCTTCAGTCGGATGATGCAAAACATGCAGCAACAAATGAGAAATGATTTTTCCCGAGTCAGATCGAATAGTATGAGCCCAGAGATGAAGATGCTGCTGCACAAAGCAAGAGCGGCCTTTGACAGAGGAGATGATGGAATTAGCCCCAGAAAAATAGTGCGGACAGGATCTTGTGGTCCCAAATGTCACATGAAGGTAGTGTTAACCAGGAATAATGGTGAATATAACGAGAAATGGTCCCAGTCAGCACGAGGTAGGTGGCGAGATAGGTAATGTATGGATGTCGAAGTCATCGAAAAACACGAAAAAAAAACTGTTTAGTCATTAAATGTAATTTTATGTTGTTTTATATATATATATATATATATATATATTTATATATATTTATATATATATACACACTAGCATTTCAGCCCGGCGTTGCCCGGGTGTTTGGAGGTGTATTTTGAGCAGGAAAAAAAAAACGGTCAATTTTTTAAAACTTTTACCCCTATTATGACCTCTTAACATTTATTGTTTTGGGCTCAACTCAAATTACTAAGTTAGATCCATGCCCAAGGAAACTATGTCTAAAATTTCAATTGGTTAGACCCAAAATTGTCGGAGGAGTTTGGTAGAGTTCTCAAAGGTCAAATCGTTGAACTTTGACCCCTTAACAGCCAAATTTCTGGCCGAAAACGGATTACAAAGATTTTCCCAAATCTCAGTACCCTATATATCAAATTTCGAGTAAGTAGACTTTAAAAAAATGACAGAGTTATAGGGTAGGGAAATGTACACACACACAAACATGTTCACTTTTATATATATACTAGCATTTCAGCCTGGCGTTTCCCGGGTGTTTGGATGTATCTGTTGAACAAAAAAAAAAGCAAAAAAAAAAAAAAAAAAAGTGGTAGTAGGAAGGCAGGCTCGAACCCGTACCACGAAGGAGGAAAAGAACGGGGTAAAAACCTATGCTGTTACGACCACCGTCAAACCAGAAGCGACACTTTTTAAAATCTAAAGGAGAGGATAACTTTAAAAAATATCGGCGAAAAAAGTGACCCCCACCCCCATAGAAAAGTGCTATTAATATTTTTAGTCAATTTTTCGATATTTGTCGTATGAAATGTCGAACTTTAAAAATACTGATCTTGGTAAAATCCGTCGCCTCTGTCGAAAGTTTTAGGCAGACATGCAAACATACATACATACATTTATATATTGATAACTAAAAATTTTCGACCCAAACAGATTAAAAAGCTTGCCCTATCTCTGAATACCCTTTATGTAAAATTTCAAATGTTTAGACCAGAAATTGTCTGAGTAATTTGGAAAAGACCGCAGAGGTCAATTTTGTTTTTAATTTGACCTTTTTTTTTTTACCCCTTAACATTTATTGTTTTGGGCTCAAATCAAGTTATTAAGTTAGATCCATGTCCAATTTCAAGTGTTTAGACCCAAAATTGCTAGTGAATGAGGAATCATTTTCGTTTAAAATCTAGTTGATTTTACACATCTACAATTTACAAAATCATGCTTGAAAAATGTCAGCATTATGTGAATAATTCGATCGCCATCTTGTTTTTACATGTTCTTCCATGGATGCGACCTTTATACATCATCACGAGATGATGACTAGTTTGCAAGGGCGTAGCCAGGAAGGACTAAGGGAAGATCCAAACTTTTGTAGTAAAAATTTTACAAACTTTGTTACGTTCGTTTCGTTTCAAGTAAAGCATTCGTTTTTTTTTTATAGTTCATCCCGGCTTTGCTCGGGCCGTATGTACTGTTCATAACTTGCCCTATGTGTGAATACAATTTATGTAAGATTTCAAATGTTTAGACCAAATATTTATCTCTGAGTAATTTCGTAGAGACCGCAGAAGTCAAATTTTTTAAACTTTGATCCCAATTTTGATCCCTTAACATTTATTATTTTGGTCTCAAATCAAAATACAAAGTTTTACCCATGTCCAAGTTACCTACATCTAAAATTTCAAGTCTTTAAACCAAAAATTGGCAGAGGAATTTGGTAGAATCTGCAAACTCTTTAAACTTTGACTTTTTGACGGCCAAATTTTCGCCCCAAACTGATTAAAATGCTTGTCGCATGTCTGAAAACCCGTTATGTATAAATTTCAAATGTTTAGACCCAAAATAGGCTGTTTAGTTTGCTAGACATCGCAAAGGTCAAATCTTTTGAACTTTGACCCCTTGACAGCTCACATTTTTGACCCAAACCGATTAAAAAGCTTGCCTTATCTTTGAATACCCTTTATGTAAAATTTCAAATGTTTAGAGCAGAAACTGATTGAGTAATTTGATAGAAACCGCAAAGGTAAAAAATTTTTAACTTTGAACCTAATTTTGACCCCTTAACATTTATATTTTTGGGGCTCAAATCAAATTAAAAAAATTTACCTATGTCCAAGTAATCTACATTTAAACTTTCAAGTGTTTAGACTCAAAATTAACGGAGGAGTTTGGTAGAGTTTTCAAAGATAAAATCGCTGAATTTTGATCCCTTGACAGACAAATTTCTGGCCGAAAACTGATTAAAAAGATTTTCCAAAATCTCAATACCCCTTATGTCAAATTTCGAGTATATAGACTTAAAATTGACAGAGTTATTGCGTAGGGAAATGTACACAGACACTGAGACATTTTCACTTTTATAGATTACAATTAAAACAACATAAAAACATGCAATTAATGCTTATTTAATGATTTATAATGTAAAATTTAAATATTTTGATTTATGAAATTTTTAATATAATTACTTTGTCAAATTATTCAACTGATTAATAAATGCAATTTTGTGGTTGCAGTAATTATAACTTTTCATGTTTCATGTTTTTTTTTGTTTTGTTAAACCTTTTGCCACGTTCTAGTCATAATTAAATACTTATAGATGTAAAAAGCAAAATGAAAAATAAACAAAACGAAACAATACGAAAAGTTTCGTTTCGTTTTCCTACAAAAAAATAAAATAAAATAAATATTTTTAATGAAACATGAGACGAAACGAATTCAACCCTGAAAAATTCTCATACAGGTAGATAAACTTTGAGATGTTATTGTAAAATGGCAGGCAAAATCAATTAAATTAAGCAGTAAATAATTCCCCCATTAGCAGGCAAATTATTTACGACTGCCTGCCTGTCTCTGGTTGCCCAACTGGTGCTTTAAATTTTTTTTTTTTCTATTTAGTGTATTCCTTTTGGAATGGGTCGGTATTTTCTTTCCATATTAGTATATAGCAACATGAAAGATCGACCCTCACTTACGAACCAGGCCCAGTTGAACTCCAAATTTATTTAAATTTTAGATATTATGGATCACATACAATACTGATCAAGAAAAAAATATCAACTTTGTGGATGTTTGTTTTGTATTTTTTTCACTTTTAGTTGGATATACAAACATGCAAATATACACACAGACAACTGCCATTTACATAATAGATAACTTTTCGAGCAAATACATAATTCATAATACAATTATCTTTTTCAGATTCTTATTCTATGGAAAGTACGTTATCCCCTTAAATGGAAATGACGTCAGCTCTTTCAAAATCACAAATGAGAACCAGGAAACTGCTATAGCCGGAAGTAAGAATTGATGTAATAAAATAATGCAGAAAAACAATTCAACTGGTTCTTTTTCTTATTTATGTTTCTTCTTTTCAAAACCAAAACGTAAATTAAGCATCCTAAGTTCTGCTGGTCTCTGAAAGGAACTGATTTAGCATGGAATGGTAAGAATTATATTCGTCACTTTTAGGTATTTGTGAAGAATTGTTTTGTCTGTAACCACTTTTTCATTGTTACATATCTAGGCCGTGTGTATTGAGAAATCATTTTAACAAAAACATACACCTGGTCAAATGGAAGCAACAACAAAATAATTATCAAATGTATCAAAACTTCATTTGAATGAAAATTATGAATCTGCATGGAAAGAAACAACAAACTTGATTAATTGTCAAAAAGAAGATAAGTTAAAAGTATGATATTTGAAAGGTCATTTTCGGTAAAAGGTTACACAGGTGTAATCAGGTCACACCAAAGTCAGGTAAATTCAGTGAAATGACCATGGCCAACTAAAACGCCTTTGAGATGTGGCTAAATGACAATGTCGTCTGAAGAGGGCATTTCAGGATGTCACAAATGGTTATATAATAACAACCAAAAAGGGTATTGTTGTTTGTTGACGATTTGTGCCCCCTCGTCGCCAGTGTTGTGCCCTTGCAAGCCAGTAATAATCAAGGCACATACAGTTAACAAAAGGAGCATTAACAAAAGTATTTTACAGAAATGCATGTCATGATTCTGGTGGCTATAACTGCTGCTGGTATTTACTTTGTTCCCACCACAGGAAGAAGATGGGGTGAGTCAAATCACCATCACATGTCAGAAGGTGGCGAGAGTCAAACCAGCATCTCTAAAGTAGGAGCACTTTAGTGTTTTGAAAATTATATATATATATATATATATATATTCAAGGGTGGATGAACCCCTTTTTGGATCAATGGCCAACTAGCTTCATGTATGTATATATACCGAGTGGCCAATGGTCAACTAGCTTTTATGTATGTATATATACCGAGCAGTCAGACAGTAATCTGACTCCCACTGTTGCCTTGTATGGCCTGCCTCTTTAAGCAAAGGCTAGGAGATTGAAAACCCCGAAATATAGCCAATAAAACCCGAACGGCAAAACGAAAAAGCACCAGTGGAGGAGGGAAACGCCTGTCAAGCAGGCGGCAAGGCCATTTTTTGGTGAATCAAAGACCAGGTAGCCCAATGCAACCTGCATCGTGGAGGCTACTTGTCTTATCCTTATCAGATGCGGTGGAAGCAATACAGGCCAAAATGAGTGTGTGTGTGTGTGTGTGTTTTGCGCAGCCACAACCACTCAAAACAATTTACATAGCAAGTGGCACTCTGTCGTATATATATATATATATATATATATATACTAGCATGGGTGCCCGGCGTTGTTGCTTGGGTGTTTGGAGGTGTATGCTGAGCCAAAAAAAAAAAGGTCAATTCTTTTAACTTTGACCCCTATTATGACCCCTTAACATTTATTGTTTTGGGCTCAAATTGAGTTATTGTTAGATACATATCCAAGGAACCTATATCTAAAATTTCAAGTGTTTAGACCGAAAATTGTCGGAGGAGTTTGGTAGAGTTCTCAAAGGTAAAATCGTTGAACTTTGACCCCTTAACAGCCAAATTTCTGGTCGAAAATCAATCACATTGATTTTCCCAAATCTCAGTACCCTGTATATCGAATTTCAAGTCTGCAGACTAAAAATTGACAGAGTTATTACGTAGGGAAATGTACACACACACACACACACACACACACACACACGTTCACTTTTATAGATATACTAGCAAGTGTGCCCAGTGTTGCCCGGGTGTTTGGAGGTGTATGTTGAGCAAAAAAATAAACGATCAATTTTTTTAACTTTGACCCCTATTATAACCCCTTAACATTTATTGTTTTGGGTTCAAATCAAGTTATTAAGTTAGATCCATGTCCATGGAACCTCTATCTAAAATTTCAAGTGTTTGGATCCAAAACTGTCGGAGGAGTTTGGTAGAGTTCTCAAAGGTCAAATCATTGAACTTTGACCCCTTAACAGCCAAAGTTCTCTCTGAAAACTGATCACATAGATTTTCCCAAATCTCAGTACTCTGTATATCGAATTTCGAGTCTGCAGACTAAAAATTGACAGAGTTATAGCGTAGGGAAATGTACACACACACACACACACACACACACACACGTTCAGTTTTATATATATACTAGCATTTCAGCCCGGCGTTGCCCGGGTGTTTGGATGTGTATGTTGAGCAAAAAAAAAAAAAGTGGTGGTGTGAAGACAGGCTCGAACCTGTACCGCAAAGGAGGAAAAGAACGGAGTAAAACCTAACGTTTATGCTGTTACGCCCACCGCCAAACCGGAAGTGACATTTTTTTAAATTAAGGCTAGACAATCTAAAGGAGAGGATAACTTTTAAAAATATCGGCGAAAAAAGCGACCCCCCCCCTGTAGAAAAGTGCCTAGTTGAAGGGGAAGATATTAATGTTTTTAGCCAATTTTTCGATATTTGTCGTATGAAAGGTCGAACTTTAAAACAATACTGATCTTGGTAAAATTCGTCGCCTGTGTCGAAAGTTTAAGGCAGACATGCAAACAGACATGCATACATACATTTATATATTGGTAACTAAAAATTTTCGACCCAAACTGATGAAAAAGCTTGCCCTATCTCTGAATACCCTTTATGTAAAATTTCAAATATTTAGACCAGAAATTGTCTGAGCAATTTGGAAGAGACCACAGAGGTCAATATTTTTAACTAGCCCCTATTATGACCCCTTAAGATTTATTGTTTTTGGGCTCAACTCAAGTTATTAAGTTATATCCATGTCGAAGGAACCTATATCTAAAATTTAAGTGTGTAGACCGAAAATTGTCGGAGGAGTTTGGTAGAGTTCTCAATGGTCAAATCGTTGAACTTTGACCCCTATATCGCCAAATTTCTGGCCAAAAACCAATCACATCGATTTTTCCAAATCTCAGTAGCCTGTATATCAAATTTCTAGTCTACAGACTAAAAATTGACAGAGTTACTGCATAGGGAAATATACACAGACACACACACAGACACGTTCACTTTTATATATATATATATATATATATATATATATATATATATTCAGAATGTGAGAGATTATATATAATTATTTCTACAGCTCAAAGAACACCGCAGCCAACGAACCGGAAGTCTAAGACTCGAGTTTCGCCCTAATTTGGGCTCATCAGTCAGTCATATCGGCACCCGGGATTTCAAACCCGAGCCTCCTGCATGCAAGGTAAGCACTCTACCAACTGAGCAAATGTCCCGCACACAAGAAATTCTATTAACCAACACAGATCAAGCAAACTGTGACGATATCAAGCTGTGGAATAGACCTGCTTCATCTCGACAAGGGACGTGGTCATCCAACCAGCTGAAACCTCATGCCGATAGGGTTCCTTGGGCTGTGGAAATAATCATATATAATCTCTCATATTCTGAAAATTCTATAACAAATATGGCTCGTTAGGTTAGCTCTGCTGAATGGCGTCGTCCTTTTGAGTTCAAAATCCCTACTTTGCCTGGGTATGGTGTGTGTTGAGAAAAAAAAACAAAAAACAAGTGGTAGTAGGCAGGCAGGCCAGCAGGCTCGAACCCGTACTGCAAAGGAGGAAAAGAATGTGAAAAAAAAAGTGACGTCTTTACCGTTGCATCCCTCGTCAAACCGGAAGTGGGGAAAGTTTAAATTAAGGCTGATCAATCGAAAAGAGGGGATGACTTTCGAATATCTCGGCGAAAAAAGCGACCCCTCCTTGTAGAAAAGTGCCTAGTTAAGGGTGAAGGAATTCATGTTTTTAGCCAATTTTTCGATATTTGTCGTCCGAAGGGTCGAGCTTTAAAACGATATCGATCCCGTGAAAATCCGTCGCCTCTGTCGAAAGTTTTAGGCAGACATATACATACATACATACATACATACATACATACATACATACATACATACATTTAAACAGACAGGTGATATTTATATTATAGATGCCTGTTGTTCTTTCTTTTTTGCATTATAATATGTACCAAATTTCAAATACTTATTGTAATCTATTAGCGGAAGAGCTAGTCTCACCAGGAATTGAATGAGATGTGTGGAAATATATATTAGCAGATGACCTGAAGTTGTCCAGGATTAAATGAGGTTTTTGTAATAGTATTTGTAGTAAAGATTAAGATTAGCAACATCACGTCTGTGTGAGAAAGGTAGCAGAGAAGAAGAAAGGGCGGGGGAATCAAATTGCACGTTTCTGCACATTATCAAATGGGACAGAACGTCACCAGCTGAAATATGATAACAGTACTCCAAAACATGGTCTGATGGGAGACTTGTAGAGATAAAGAATAGCTTCAGGTGTGAAAAAGTGTTTAGAGAGACAATCCCGCCATAACAAAGTCTGCCAACCAAATACATTTTTCTTTTTCTTCACTTTAGTTCATTAAAAATTGTAATAATTTATATGCAAAAATTTGAATAACTGACATACTATGATTTTATGTAAATACTAGCAGGGTGTAACATAACATCTATATCTCTCTCTTTCCTCCTTCCTCTCTTTCTGCTTCGCACAGCCTATTCCTCTTTCTGAATATGCACACATAACTCAAGTCGGCATAAAGGAAATAATTCTGCAGAAAAAATCAGAAATTACTTCATTTAGTGCAAGCTTCATGGTAGAGGGTGAAAGATTCAATTCACGGGTCGAAGCTCGAATTCTGGTGCTGTATGTAGAGGGACCTCGACACCTCTTTGCAAAAATTGCAAATACCTAATGTCTTCTCCCCTGACTGGAATATATATGCAAATGGGATCTGCTTGTGAATTTAATATTCCCATGAAACTTCTTCCTTCATAGGAAGCTGGTTCAACCCAACTAACATGTATGCTGTGTCTTTATATGAAAAGATATTTGCTCTTTATATAATAATCTGGGTGTCCGGCGTTGTCCGGATGTTTGGAGGTGTGTGTTGAGAAAAAAAAGGGGGGTGGTAGTAGGCAGGCAGGCTCAAATCAGTACTGCAAAGGATGAAAAGAAAGTGCGAAAAAAATGTGACGTCTTTGCTGTTGCACATATCGCCAAACCTAAAAAGGAATTCATGTTTTGGGCCAATTTTTCGATATTTGTCGTCCAAAGGGTTGAGCTTCAAAACGATACTGATCTTGTGAAAATCCATTGCTTCTGTCAAAAGTTTTAGGCAGGCATACATACATACATACATACATGATGATGATTGCAACGTCTTGTCAGACGAGTGCCACTCTCTCAGACACTTAAAGTCCATGAGCCGAAAAATGACTTCCATCACCACAGGACCATTTTAATAGACAAATGCCTGAGGGAGTATCTGTACACAGATGATGTTACAGAGTCTTAGCTTTGTACGACAGCTAAGTCTCTCTCTCTCTCGGTTCAAAATGCTGAGATCCAGCAACAAGCAAGAGCAAGATAGCCAGCAACAAGTTAAACTGTAGACCAGCTTAATGCGGGTATTGGTCTCTTGCTTTATGGTTTTTTAAATCAGAAATTTGCTTCTCCTGGAAAGGTTGCCTCCACCCCAACACACACATACATACAAACAAACACATGGTGCTAGTTGACCGTTGACCCTGAAAAAGGATTCATTCACCCTTTGGAAGGTCTTGTTTTTAATCCTTCAGGGAGACTAGCCACCCTCCTCACCAAACAAGTCTGGTGGGGGAACCAGTTTAGTCGCCGGTGACCCGACCATGAGGCAGGTAGTACTGGGTTACATGGTACCAGTAGCATATAATGATGATTGCAACGTCTTGTCAGACGAGTGCCACTCCCTCAGACATTTAAAATCCATGAGCCCAAATGTCTGAGGGAGTATCTATGCAAATATGATATTACAGAGTCTTAGCTTTGTACGACAGCTAAGTCTCTCTCTCGGTTCTAAATGTTGAGATCCAGCAACAAGCAAGAGCAAGATAGCCAGCAACAAATTAAACTGCAGACCAGATAATGCAGGTACTGGTCTTCCGCTTTATGGTTTTTTAAATCAGAGATTTGCTTCTCCTAGAAAGGTTGCCTTTACCACGGCTTACAGGAGCCCTCTCTACCCCAATACACATATACACACACACAAATATACACGGTGCTAGTTGGCCGTTGACCCAGAAAAAGAGTTCATTCGCCCTTTGAAAGGTCTTGTTTTTAATCCTTCAGGGAGACTAGCCGCCCTCCTCACCAAACAAGTCTGGTGGGGGAACCAGTTTAGTTGCCGGTCACCCGACCATGAGGCAGGTAGTACTGGGTTACATGGTACCAGTAGCATATGACATGACCTGACCAGTAGCATATAATACATACATACATACAAACATTTAAACAGATAGGTGAGATTTACATAATAAATGAGAATGAACACTGGCAAAGCATATTTGTCACTATCATTTTTTTTTTTAGGATACATCGAATATACATCTCTCATTCCTGGACAGGGTTCAAAAGAAAGTCGCCAACCTAATAGGTTCTTAACTGTCAGCTAGGCTTTAACCTTTGTCCCATCGAAGAAATGTTGCATCCCTCTGCCTGTTCTACAAGTATTTTAATGGTATTTGCCCTTGTACCCCCTTGACATAAATACCTCCGACAAACCCCCACAAGCAGCAAAATCCCACCTCTATATAATAGAGATCCCCAGATGCCAGAAAGCCTTCTACTCTAATAATCTCTTCCCTAAGATTGCCAGATTTTTCTCTTTCAGGTTCCTGCTTTCGCAACTGTACTGACATGCATCTTGTTGCTCAACTCCCTACATAGTATCCCTGAAAATTATGTCCCAGATAGAAGCCCCCTACATCAAAGTGATATTGTGTCTTGTTTTGGGGTAAAAATGCAATAAAATGAACATTTTTCCACTTGGTTCGTTCTTTTGCACAATTTTTTCCAACTAGGTTTGACCATTACTCCTGATATGAAATGAAACACGTACATCAAATCTGTTGCCAAGATTGCTGGGAAAATGGTGGGATCGTTCTATTTATCCAGCAGATATCTCACTGCTGATGCAATTCTCTACCTATATAAGAGTCAGGTACGTCCAAGGATGGAATACTGTTGCCACATCTGGTCAGGAGCTGCTAGAAAGCTTATCCTGCCTTGACAGAGTTCAAAATAGACTTCGTAGCTTAGTGAGGGATGCTCTTTTCTCTTCCCTGCAACCTCTTTCTCACAGAAGATATGTTGCGAGCCTGTCTTTGCTTTATCGTTATTTTCATGGCAAGTGTTCGTCTGAGCTCCAATCTATAGTCCCCTCTTGCCAAATTTCATAAGAAACACTGGTCTAGCTGAAAAGCTATTAATAATTTCCCCCCACTCTTTATCCATTCCTAAACCTAAACGTAGATTCCATGAACAAAGCTTCTTTCTTAGAACTGCACACCTGTGGAACTCTCTTCCATTTGCCTGCTTCCCAGCTGACTATAATATGGTCGTCTTCAAGTCCAATGTAAACAAGTCCTTGATAAACCATTCCCCTTAAGTAATCCAATTTACCAAATTTCCACTACTACCAATTACTACGTCACTGTCCCATTGATCACTGTACACTTATTAACCCTTACCCTCGAGTGGCCTTTGAGCCTTGACAAGTGGTGACTCCTTTGTAAAAAAAAAAATTTTTTTGTACAAACGCTTACATGAAGCATGATTTTTAACGGAGGGTGTACGCTAGAAATAAAAATTCAGAGTAAAAACTAAAGAAAAAGCAAATTTTCGGTTTGAAAAAAAAAATGTTTTGTTCGGTAACTTGAACCTGATTGAAATTCGAAGTGTCCGTTGTCAGTATCGATCCATTTAACTCAAGTGAAATACAGGGAAACATAAAGATCGATCACATTCGAAACAAGTATTTATTTCTGTCATTCGCAAAAGCAATTATTAAAATAGAGATTCTGTGTCTGTCTGTGATTGATAAAAATAAACCCATCACTACCTTTGAGGTGCCTTCAATAAGTTTCCAGACTTTTTGTACAGCCATTTAAAATTGTTGTAGAATTTTGAAAATTCAGCATATTATCGCTATACATCTTATGTAATGACTGACTAATCTTATCATTTCAGGTTAAAACGAACAGCTACAGGAGGAATTGGAATACACCATATTAAAACCTGATTTTCACAGCTACTGAATTTCAAAAATGCAATCTGGACGTAAGGACACTTCAGAAGAACGATATGCAATATGCACTTACTGTTTATCCATAAAATTCTTTATTTGGCCAATCAACTCTAGTGTTCTGACTTCCATACTTTTACCACACCTCTTATTATCCCTCACAGACTCCCTGCTTTCCTTGAATCTATTATGCCACTCCAAAACTAATTCTCGATTAATGCAAGATGGTCCAAAAGCAGTTTGAAGCATTCTATATATTTCTACGGCATTTTTTCCAAGTTTAATATAAAATTTTATTGCATATCGTTCTTCTAAAGTGTCCTCACATCCAGATTGCATTTTTGAAATTCACCAGCTGTGAGAATCAGGCTTTAGTAGAGTGTATTCCAATTCCTGACATCTCGTAAGTGACCACTTGAGAATACTCAACAGGTATTTGTTGACATTGAGCTCGGAGACGGCTATGTTTGATTATGCAGGAAAGCAGTTCCATGGTAATGTGTTTCACAGATGAGAAATTCTTGAAAAGAAACTTTATTCATGGAAATTTCGTTGTGTTAGATATTGACAGACAAGTCTGGGAAGGAAAAAAATTAATGGATTGCACACACGCAAATGGATTTGATGTGAAGAATGCAGGATTTTTTACCATTGTCTAACAGAATGCATAATTTGACCCAGAAATATGTGAGAGGATATCGGCAAAGGATTGAAATAATAGACAAAGGAAATATTAAACATTCTAATAGAAAAAGAATGTTTTTATAAATAAAAGAAAGTCAGTCAATCGGTCAGAGAGAGAGAGAGAGAGAGAGAGAGAGAGAGAGAGAGAGAGAGAGAGAGAGAGAGAGAGCCAGGCTCATCCCCATTTCTTCACTACCCAACAACTGCTTAAACCCGCACCACCCATGCACTTTTCAAAAACGTTGAAACACCAATAATAATTTATAATCAAAAGCTGATTTGTCAGTGTGAAATAAAAGCAATTTTTTTATAGATCAGCTGTGTTGTGGATTTATTCGGTGTCAGTGTGTATATATCTTGTACCAGTGATAAAGGTAGATGTTAATAATTTTGAACAACAATGATTTTAAGAGTATAAGAGTATTAATGCTTTTGAGAGTATCACTGAGAGAATTGACCACATTCTGTCTGCACATCCCTCGACAAACATTCGCGTGTATGGAGATTTTTACAATGTTGAATGCTTAGTCTAGTCAAACAAAATAGCCAGTCATGATACACTCCTGAATGTATTGCTGCCATTGCACATGGAAAACACTATTTCAATATCCTTCAATGAAATAGATGTTATGAAACTAGAGCTGCCTTTAGAACCGGCAGAAACGGCTGCAAAAGAGTTATAGAAAATGCAAAAGAGTCATTTGCTCAGTCAGTCAAGTCTAAAGTAGCTGGTTCACATAAGTTTTAGTGTAAATAGGATTCCTCTATCCTAGCCATCATCAATGAACCTGAGGTGATCTTATCAGCATCCTACAAAATCAACCTCTTTTTCTAAAAACTTTGCATCAAACTTAGCCCTCTGTGACCAAGGCCTGAATTCCCTCCCTTTGCAGAAAATACTCTGAGCAACATCCATACTACTTGAAACTCTTCAATAGAAGAGGATCAAAACTTTAGATATCTGGTCTTAATACTTTAGTCGGGTAACAAATGACTTATTTATTATATATATAAAAGTGAACGTGTCTGTGTGCGTGTCTCTGTGTGTGTGCGTGTCTGTGTACATTTTCCTATGCAATAATTCCGTCAATTTTCAGTCTACAGACACGAAATTTGATATACAGGGTATTGAGATTTGGGAAAATCTTTGTAATCCGTTTTTGACTAGAAATTTGGCTGTTAATGGGTCAAAGTTCAACGATTTGACCTTTGAGAACTCTACCAAACTTCTCCGCCAAGTTTGGGTCTAAACACTTGAAATTTTAGATATAGGTTCCTTGGACATGGATCTAACTTAATAACTCAATTTGAGCCCAAAACAATAAATGTTAAAGGATCATAATAGGGGGAAAAGTTAAAAATATTGACCGCTTTTTTTTTTTTCCACAACATACACCTTCAAACACCCGGGCAACGCCGGGCTGAAATGCTACTGATATATATATATATATATATATATATATATATATATATATATATATATATATATATATGTGTGTGTGTGTGTGTGTGTGAATACGTGACAGTTGGTTTTAGGTACACAGAAGAGAAAAGGAATGCTCTTTTTAGTGTTGGTAACTTGTTAAGTTCTTGCTGTGAATGAGATTGAAGCTCAGCTGAACGCCTATAATCAAAATGGCGATAGAGTAGAGAAAGATTAGTTACGTCTTTTCTATGAGAAAGGATCTGTAGGGGAGAGATCACCAACCCGCTTACTGGATTTTTTACTGTGCCAAGACAAGGTAGAGTACTTAGGAAGCATCTGACTATTATACAGGCAGAGAATTGTGCAACGTTGTCAGTGGACCAACACACGTTGTGTGCAGTCTCAGTGGCAAAGGAGATCGAGCAAATAATAGGAAATAACTCCAATTCGTTTTTTGGTTCTGTACGATGAGGTTTATTTCCTCATTGTTACAGCCGTGACATCACCTACATTATTTCCTTCTCAACCATCCTTCACGCCTCATATGTGATTGCAACTGTTATTCATGTCTTTCATGAAATTTTGATTGTTATTTTGTCTCTCACGAGACCTTTGTCTTTCTCTCTTTTTTATAGTCCTTCCTCCCCACCAATGATGTCACTTCTCTTGCATTTACATACGTGTATCCACGCACCCGCTCTATGTTACAGTTGCATCAGGAGTCAGATAGTTTCCAAAGCGGTAGAATGATCCAACTATTTTTTTATCAACCTTAGCAACAGATTATTATTTCAGGTTTGGAACGAAAATCGATCCTTGGAGCTTATCAAAGCAGGTGGGTTCTCCATTTATTTCAATAGAAATAAAACGAAGATCCGAGAATTAGTGGTGAAAGGAGAGAAGCTTTGTTTTGTAGGTGCTAAAATAGATAGCCACATTTTTCCTCAGCCCACCACAAGTTTGGAAAAGAGAGAGAATCGTCAATGTGTTACATATATGAATGTGCTGTAATCGTCAAGTTCTCTTGGTCGTATAAACCAAAAGTATTTCGTATTAAAATGAATACGAGACACTTTTTATGTCTTTAATACAGATTTGTTTATTTACACTTTATATTTCAAAATAACAGTGATAACTAACATCATAGCGCGGTGGAGGCTAGTGGAGAAGGTGGGTCACAGAACTCTGTCAACCTGTATTTTCGCTTTGTGTCTCTTCGCCTCTGTTTTTTCTCTGCTCTTTTATTTTAACACTTTGACCTGTTGACCTTTTTCTCGCCAGTTTGTTTATTGTTTTGCAACTCTCTGGGTCACAGTTCCTGTTGATTGGCATGTTTACCTTATTTTCGCCAGCTTTTGTTTATTGTACTTTTTGCAGGTTTTGGTCTAACCCATTTAATATCGGTTAGCTTTCCTGGCCGATTGATGTATTCCTAGGCATCATGGATATAGGTCGTTTTAAATCCCGGGATTTCTCATTGTGTTCTTTTGATTGCCCAGACACACCTCCGTAACACTATTATAGGTCACCTTTGCTGGGATTGACTTATTGTGTTCTTTGATTGCCCGGAGACCTCTCCATAACAAATGCTTTTCAAAGTGCTGCGATAGATGATTATGTTGTTTGCATAGATGTCAATAAATAGTCTTAGAATATAATCATTGATGAAGATCAGAAAGAAGAATGGATCCTTGAGGCATGCCAACTTTGCTATTATGTAATTCATCGTTGAGTAGATATTTCCAGATATTGGATAGCTAACAAACTTGTGAAGAAAATTTTTGTGTCAAATACTATCAAAGGCTTGTGATATGTCAAGAGCTATAGCCTTAAAAACTGTTGTAACCTCACAGTAATAATCAACACAAACACAAATTTAACAAAAACGTGTTTTAACAAAAGTGTGTTACATAAGTATACGTCATGATTCTTGGGGTCATAACTGACACTAGCTGCAGTATGTGCTTCTTTCCCACCACAGGAAGATGTGACACAAGTTCAGGAGGTGGGGAGAGTCAATCCAGCGCTCTTAAAAGAAGAGCACTTTAGCCCTTTAAAATTGTCTGGGCAGTCTGTTACACTGCCATAAAATATAATTTAAAAAATATAATAAAAATTAAAATTAAAACTTCGCAAGATTTGAAACGACAATTATGTTTTTATTGGTCACTTTTTAGCATCATTATAATTCGGTTCTATTTACCTATTATCATATGTCGCAGGATTTCAGATTTGCTGTCCACATATATAGTGTACTATTCGTCTGAAATATCATCCGACATCTGTCAAAGACGTAAAAAAAAAAAATCGCGGATCATTTTTCTTTGATAGCGCGTTTTTCTTTTCTTTTTTTTTTTTGTATGTTTTAATGCTGTTTTTTTATTGATTTATTTATTTATTTACTTACTTCTCATGTATTTATTCAATTTATTCACTTATTTTTACTGCTGTTGCGTATTGCAGACGACATTCTATCCTGATTTCGTCAACACAAAGAAATAAAATATTTCATCGCCCCCCCCCAAAACAAAAACACGGAATTATTATCAATCGAATAAAGATTTTTCAAATGCTAATTCGTTGTAAGACGTTAGGTCAATGGCGGCGCGAGAAGCTAATATTCTCTCCCATCATATATAATATCCTACTTGTCCCTTCCTAAGTTAATCCGTGCGTTACGTGTTTAAATAGGCCAAATACAAATTTTAAAGGATAAACTGCTTTTTAAAAAGGCCAAATTCGTTAAATTTGGCTTCAAAAGGGCTAATCTGTATACAACGTATGCGTTCCAAGTGCGGGCATGTAATGACCTTAACGTTACAGGTAGGTGATGTATATTTGTCGTGTGAAGTGTCTCGGGGCAGCTTTTGACAATTTTATAAAATCAACTATTCCCATCTTATGCGACATAGGCAACGTACAACATATATTTTTGATCTATACTCCAAACAACACGACCCAAGTTACAGCACAATAGACGGATAAAATATGTCGGTCTCATTGTAATAGGCTTCCATGACAAATTATGTTCATTAAAAGATGAATGGACCAAGAATGTATTAAGCCACTTTTAAGAAGTACGGGAACAATGGAATTTAAAATATGAGGTTAAAAAGCTTCAAATTTTCGGCTTATAAAAAAGCCTTCATCAGGATTTGTTTAAAAAAAAAATACAATATATTTTTTAAAACTTTTTTTCTTTTCTTTCGTGCCATGATGTCGTTTAGTTGTGTATTGTAAGTCCAGTAGTAAGGGCTGTTTGTGCGCGAATATGTAGTATAAGTATTAATCCATTTTTAAGAAGCACAGGGACAATGTGAGGTTAGAAAGAACGGTCACATGTGAATTTGTATTTTTAGTCGCGTCGGTCCGTCAGTCGGTCGGTCGGTCTGTCCGTAACACTTTTGGCCTTTTTTGTTAAGATCAAAGGTCTGTTATTAATAGATGCTGTTCTTACTTTTTAAGCTTTTCTTTGCCTTTTGGCCAAGATCAAAGTGTAGATACTGCAAGCAAAGACCATATGTGGGGGCAATACCACATATAAGACCTCGTTAATGTTGGGGCAACCCTTCATACCAATTGTCACTATCCAGCTCCCCTACTCCCCGGGGAGCTGGTCCCCATTTCTCCTTCACTCCTCACATTAAAAATCGGCCTTGTGCCTAATTTGCTCGGTGGGGGAGCAAATAAATACCAACCCTTCATACCAATTGTCACTATCAAGCTCCCCTACTCCCCAGGGAGTTGGTCCCCACTTTCTCTTCACTCCTCACATTAAAAATCGGCCTTGTGCCTAATTTGTCTTGGTGGGGGAGCAAATAAATACCAACCCCACATACAAGACCTTGGTCAATGTAGGGGAAACCCTTCATACCAATTGTCACTATCCAGCTCCCCTACTCCCCGGGGAGTTGGTCCCCATTTCCCCTTCACTCCTCACATTAAAAATCGGCCTTGTGCCTAATTTTCTCGGTGGGGGAGCAAATAAATACCAACCCTTCATACCAATTGTCACTATCCAGCTCCCCTACTCCCTGGGGAGTTGGTCCCCATTTCCCCTTCACTCCTCACATTAAAAATCGGCTTTGTGCCTAATTTGCTCTGTGGGAGAGCAAATAATACCCTTTTCTTCGCCTTTTGGCCAAGATCAAAGTGTAGTATCTGTCTTAATACATGCTGTACTTATGTTTGTAACTTTGTGATATAAAGTGGGGGATCACTTTTCCTTATTAATTTAATGTAAAATGATCACCCACTTTACAACCAGTCAGTCAGAGCCATTCAAGTCATTCTCCAGATCATTCAAGTTGTTTTTGAAGGATTCCAGTTATTTTTTAAGCATTCAAGTCATTCTTAAGGTCATTCAATTCATCCTTAAGTTCATTAAAGTCATTCTAAGTCATTTACTTTTTATTTATTTAAGTCATTTCAGCCTATTTTTCGGTCATTTTAGCTTGCCTTTAAGAATTTCATGTCAATCCTATATTCACTGCATCCATTCATTACACGAGAGCAACTAATGGCTATTGGCCTTGTTTTAAATAAACAGATATTTATTTATTTAAATGAATATTTATATGAATGGACCAATTCATGATGACTTGATCTTTGTGAGCATTTTTTAATAGTTTTATTACAGAGAAACACTGAATGACCGAGTATTTTAATAAGGTAGCCATGGTAATATTTATCTTGTCACTTGATCTCGGGTATATTTTGTTAAACGGCGCAAATGTCTCATGGATTTCTTTCACCTTGCGTAAGAAGTAAGAAAAATATTGATAAAATAAACAAAAATGAAAGTGTTTATCACCAGGAACCGAGAAACTGTTGAATTCTAAAAGACGAGTTAAAAGTCCTAAAAACACAGGTGTTAGCACAATGAATTTATATATATATATATATATATATATATATATATATATATATATATATATATATATATATATATATATACTAGCTGGTCCCTTGGTATTGCCCGGTTATAAAATGTGCTTAAATATCATATTTTAATTTATGCACATTTCGTATTTATTATTATAGAACCAATACTCTATTGAGTATTATATTGTACCCAATCAATATACAGTAGTGATTTCAAAAGTTAAATAATAATTTTGATTTCGTTTATCAGCGTCTCTCTGGAAAGGGATGGGATTCATTTCCAAAGAATTTCCCTCAATCCCGGTTCCAAACCAGGAGCTTCAAAGATCAAGGGTTTTTCTAAGTATGTTCGTGGTACCTACAATTGCAGAGGTCTTGCCTAAAACACCGGAGATTTGTAGTTTTTTTCAATTGTCCTTCCAGACGACTTGATACTACTCCTAGTGTACCAACTATGATCGGGATTTATTTGTGTTTTAACCTCGTGTATATGCCTTAGCTCCAAGGCCAATGGAGCATAATTGCTCCACTTCTCATTCTCTCTCACATTCCTGTCTCAGGGTACTGAAAAGTCTACAATCTGCCAGTTTTTTTAGACTTTGTCAATGACGACCAAATTCGGACGATTATGTTCCAATTGCTTGGTCGTTATGACACTTTTGTCCCAACATACCTCTACCTTGCCATCCTCACTTGTTCTCACTTCATCAGACACCTCCTTAAACCATTTTCCAGCACACTTCACCTCAAACCTCTTACACACCTCCCAATATATCTGGAGTCCCATGCAATCGTGTCTTTTGCGGTACTCTCTCTGAGCCAGTCAACTACACCCTGTTGCAAGGTGCGCAATTGATTCTGAGGTCTTACCACAAATCCGGCATTCTGTAGCAACTTCCTCTCCTAGAACCACTTTTTTGAACAGTTGCGTTCCTAATGCCTGCTCTTGCGCTGCACAAACAAAAGCTTCAGTACTCTTAGCCAAACAGCCAGCTCTAAGCCATTGCCATGATCTTTCATCAGCCACTTCTGCTATATCCTGGAAGAACATTTCATGCATCTTCTTCCTAGCCAGTTCTTCTGCCCTTTCTCTATCCATGCGTTTCACATAATCAGCCTTGATCTCACATACATCCACTTCATTGGCCACAACTTTAAGTTTGCTCTTTCAACGACATCTCCTCGGTTCTAACACAATCTTTTACACTTTTCAATCCTCTCCCACCGTCTTTCCTCTTTTGATACAGCCTTGCTACGCTACTTCGAATGTGAAATATACCAAACATTGCTAAAACTTTTCTTGTTTTGATATCCATAGCATGCAAATCCTTGTCAGACCATTCTAAAATTCCCGCATTGTATCTCAAAATACTGACTGCCCATGCATTCACTGCTTTCATTAGGTTTCCTTCATACAGTTTCGACTTTGCGATTAGTTTCACTCTTCTAAGATACTCCTTCCTGGCTTTCTCTTTCATTTCTCTGTTCATGATGCCTACACCCTCCAACACTCCCAAATACTTATATCCTGTATCTTCTATTTTTTTCATGATTTCTCCATTTGGCAGCACTATTCCATTCGAATGAACCTTTACTCCTCTTTTCATTACCAGCACTGGTGGTACAAAGGATTATTATTATTAATAATAATAATAATAATAATAATAATAATAATATGACTTGCGTGCCAAATTGTTGAACAGATGTGTGTGTCGTTGGGGTCCTATCAATAGTGTTTACATCTGACCTAAATTTCCATGACAACAAAACACTAGACATTTCTTTCCTTTTTTTCCTTTCATATACGTCTAACATCTTGTTATCAAACCTCACTGATATTCTTCGCGTTTATGACTATTGACAACCCACACCAAAATTGGATCATTTAAAAAAGAATGAAGCAAATTATCATCGTCATCATCATTATTATTATTATTATTATTATTATTATTATTATTATTGGCTCACAAGGAGCTTTCACACAGGTCATAAAGGATTTCTCCTTGAGAACAACCTGTTGTATTCTCTGGAAATTGAGTGACAACAGGTTTCCTTAGATTTCCAGTACTCTCTACCTCTTTTCATAACATTTGCAAATGAATTTGCATTATCGCAACGGCTGCTTACCATTGATTTCTCGCTTGGAGTGGCCAGTGGAGTTTGAGTGGCAATAAGCCTCCATAAGATACCAGTTCTCTTGGTTTTTGTAAAGCGGAGGTCTGGTCAGCGCTGTCTCCTCAGTCTTTCCATCCTCCTTGAGCCTTCTCGACTATTTGGCTTCATTCTTTGAGGGAGGGGGTGATTGGATAATGGGAAAGGGGATGGAGAACTTATAGATATGCAGCTTCGATGTTCTTGGTTCCATGTAACATTTCGTGCTTTGTCTCGGCAGTACCTCGTCTGGCCCGTGCATGTGGCTCATGTATTAGTCTCTGTATTCCAGGGTTTTCCTTAATATTTCAGCTGTTTTCATTATTGTTATTCGTTGTATCTTCCCAGCCATTCCTCTGATTCCAATTTCTCCCATTCTCTTCTCAAAGTTTTCGGAATTGTTCCTAGTGCTCCTACTATTATAGGTACTATCTTGATTTTTTTCATTATCCATATCCCTTTCAGCTCTCTGCTAACTCTGTGTATTGGCTCTGTTTCTCTTTTTCTTTGACATTTACCCTGTGGTCAGCTGAACATCTACGGAATGCCAAAATCAATATATTACATATGAATGAGTCCCTTGTGGAATTTCCACAAGTCCCGCTTGTTGTTGTTGTTGTTGTTGTTGTTGTTGTAGTAGTAGTAGTAGTAGTAGTAGTAGTAGTAGTAGTAGTAGTAGTAGTAGTAGTAAATAAACGGCGAATGACCGAATGTTTTAACAAGATTGCTATGGTGATATTTAGCTTATCAATTAATCTCAGACACATTCCTGAATCCTGAAATGGTACAAATGTCCCAGGGATTTCTTTCACCTGATGTAAAAGGTAAGAATAATAGCGATAAAATCTTCAGATAAAATGAAAGAGTTTAAAAGACCAGAATTTTATTTTATATGCCTCTTGTAATTTTCCTCCTTCTCTCATTATCCTTTCTCTCTTTTTTCAGTTATTCTTCTTCTTCTTTATCTCAATTTTTCTCCTCGTAATTCTTTTTACTTCTCTCGTTTTTTTTTTCTCTTTTTCTAAATTATTTTTTCTCAATTCTTTTTTCTTCTTCTGATTACTCCGAAATGTGTATCGATATTTCTTTCTCTTTGGGTAGATCACGAGTGGATCTGTAAAAAGTTGTATGATTTGAGATTTGTGCTGATTCTTATTTTATTTTTCTAAAACACGCACACATAAAAATTTATAAATTCATTTGCGCAGAAATTACAGCATTCATCCACACCAAACCCTTGGGGTCAAAAAGCAGGACGCATGAGAAATGGCCGACGTAGCTGAAAGCACGTTGTTTTTTGTTTTTATTTATTTTTGGCAAAAATATGAATTTTTGACCAATCAGGGCTCGATTTAAAAAAAACTTATTTTTGCAAGTCTCTGGGAGCCGCTAAAGAAATATAAAACGCACGGAAAACTTCTCTCGTCAGAGAAAGGGATAACCGACACCAACAGCCACGCTCGCCGAGTGAAATTCAGTAGCTGAAATGACAGTTTTCTCTCACGCCAAAGAGCATTGTTTGACTCTCTCTTTCTCTCACCTCGCCACAACATATAGTCGGACTTTTCCCCCCACGCTCTCAAGTCTTCAACTTCTTTCTCCCTTCCTTCTTTCATACAGAATGCCACCATGGCGCACACTAAAAAGTAATTTCTTTTCTTTCATTGAAAATAAACAAAAATTTATTTCACATTATTTGGTAGTGTATTTCTTTTTATTTATTTATTTCAGGGGATTTATGCAAGTCCCCAACAAGTGCCGATGTTCGCCAATAAATTGGTGACACTCGCCGTTAAAGAAGTACCCTACAGTTTTTTCCCATATTACAAACGACCTTGTGTCACATTTTGCATCTAGCTCCAACCACTATCAACAATTTCCCCCATTCTCTATCTATGTCTAAAACCTAAATGCAAATTCCATGAGCAAAGCTTCTTTCCTAGAACTTCCCGCCTGTGGAACTCTGTTCCAGTGGCTTGCTTTTCAGCTGACTACAATATGATACTCTTCAAGTCCAATGTAAAACAAGTTCTTGTTTATCTGTCTCCTTTAATAATCAAATTATACCAGGTTTCCACCACTAACGATTACTATGCTGTTGTCCTGGCGAAAAAATAAAAATCAGAAGGAAAAGAAGAAGAAGAAGAAGAAGAAGAAGAAGAAGAACAACAACAACAACAACAACAAAGAAACTCATGAAACAACACTTCTAAAACACAAATAAAAAGCAATAAAAATATATAAATTAATTAAAAATTCATAAACTGACGCATTGTTTTTAGAAACCATTTTTAGAAAACCTCAATCGTCTATTTATAGGAGCTTTTTAATGTAACAACAATTAACCATTGCTCAAACCGTTCCATGTAAAACTATAAGCGTTGTCCTCATTAGGGAGGGGTTATAACCAACTCTTACATATTAGTAATATGTAATGAAAAACCGTCACACAAATGGAAAAATTAAAAACCTTTATTTTTTATAACAACAGCAAAAGTATTTAATTAATCGTTTGGTGTTGGTGGAAAAAAGTTGGAGAGTGTCTAAGTGAAGAAAAAAAAGAAAATTCTGCCGCGGTTTCCATCAAAAGAAACCGCTCATCAAAAGGATCCCCGTTCAAAACGTAAAAACCACAGCGGACCACCTTTTCGACAAGTACTTTGACGTGAATAATTATCCCGTGGAACTCTTAATAGCACAATTCCCGCTAGAATAATATTCACAACTTTCCCTGCTTCAATTTGATATGACACATGAATATACACCTCAAGCAGATGACTCCTTACAGCACTTTAAAGACACAAAAACAAGCGCAAATAAGGAACGAAAAACGACGGCCAACGCCACAAAGACGCGATGTCTACAACTACGTCCGCCGGTCGAGTATAAATACAGCGGCTTTTTGTTTTTTTTTGTTTTTTTTTCAACAAGCAGTCAGTCGCGGTTTGATCACTGTACGGTGAGATTGGGTCCGTCCGCGGTCCAACCAAACCCAACTCAGCAGCAGCAGTCATGTCCATGCAGAACCGTTTTGACTACCTCCTCGACAACGGCCGAATCCAGTAGCAGTTCCAGCGACCACTCGTTGTCGACGCGCTCGATTCTCAGCAATCCAATTCCTCAAGCCAGCACGCGTTTCCCGTAGTCACTAGCGACGACTTCGTTGTCTGTCAGTTCAAACACCAGCTGGATTCCAACCCCCGGCCTAAAACCTCCTACCACCATTCAGTTTCTTTACGAAAATAAACCTGAACGGATTTATATTCGTTTACGACGGTACCCGCTGCGTTTGTCACCTCCTCTTTGCCATTGTCGTTTTTCATCTTCTTCACTGTGTCGTCTTTTAGTTAAGGTCGATTGCCACCGACATTCGACCCCGCAATAGTTCCTTAAGCATCAGAAAGTCTGTTAGAAAGTCTGTCTTTTTTTGTTACTTTCAGAGTTTGTTTTATTAGTTACTGATTGTGACTTCTAAAGGGGCTGAAGTATGTTACGAGTACATACATTATAAAGGTGTTTCTGTATTTTTATTTTAAATAAGCGCAATTCTAAATATGCGCCGAATTTTACGTCAAGACTTGAAGATATAAACATTCAAATTTCTTCAGATGTTTTTTTTTAAACGGCCTTCGTTAAAAAAGGGATATATTGGTCTATCAAACTTTTCTTGCTTAAATAATTTGCCTTTGCTAGTTTAAAAAAAATAATGACTAAAAATACATTTTTCACTAGATAATGAGCTTTTTAAGATTGTCGGGGAAAGAAAAACAGTCGCCAAAAGATAAGCGTTTTATTATTTACTAGTGGGGGTTCCCGGCGTTGCTCGGGTGTAAAAGAAAGAAAAAAAAGCTCGGTAGAGGTAGGCTCGAACCCGAAGCCTTGAGGCGAATAGCCAGATAACTTACCACGACGCTACGAAGGTGGGAGGCTAATAATGGCCGAAATGAAACGTTTAAAAAAGCAGGTGGTTAAACGAACGTGAAGGTGTGGTTTTCTATGTCAAACACGCCATACAGAAATGAAATCACAGCGCGAATTTTGTAACATAAAAGTCGGTGAAATAAAAGATAGACACGCCCTCGTTTCGTAAATCAGTATATTATAATCTAAGGAGTATATAACAAGTTGTAAGAATGAGTGACCCCCCCCCCCCCGAGCGCCTCTGCCCAAAGCCTTTGGCGGGCATGCAAAAAATGCACGCACACACACACACACACACACACACACACACACACACACACACACACACATTTTCGCTTTTATATTATAGGTAGTCGCCATTTTGAAAAATCACTTATAAATGCAACTGTTTAACTTGCAACGTAAAACCCGTGAAGAAAAGAAAGAAAAAAGTTGCCAGTTACTTGTTATTTCCAGGGTTTTCTTTTTTACTGACTGGCTGTGATTTCCAAAGGGGTTGAAGTAGTTCTTCAAGTGATAGATGAAATCAATGCGCTTTGTAAACTGATTGGTCATCGAGTAACCGAATCACTTAGTAAGGATATTCATCCGCGAGAAATAATAAATGTTTTTTTATGACTGTTACAATTCCACCAATCAAAGAAAAAGCGGCACCTGTTTTATAAAAACAGCAAAAAGATTTATTGAATTAAGTCACTTACACCGTTCGATATTGTTGGCAGAAAATCTGATAATGTCGAGTGCAAAAAACAAAGTTATTTGAGCCACAGAAAGTCTGTCAGCATTAACCTTCACAGTGCTACAACTCCAATTCAGGTATATTGTCAAAATTGATACGCCAATTTGCATAAAGTTTGCTTGTATTGTTGTTGAATAATCAGATTTCGGAGGGGGGTGATCGACTTAAACATGACAGACGGGCTGGTTTGTAAAAACGTATTCTTATAGATATCCTAAGATACAGCTAAAAAAATCCGCCCTATAGTCTAAATACAAAAAAAAGGGGGAAAGAGAAAAAAGCTTTTACGGCATATTAACCCCTTTCAGGTTATTTGATGCCGAATCACGTGATTTTGAAGAAAAATTTTTAGTAGAATATTTTTTCCAAGTCGGTTTCTATTCAACCCATAGTTGGGACCCAAACAGGTCCTACCACTCTGGGTTAGAGTGGACCTGGGAGCAATAGCAATTAGGTGGTGGCTTCACATTCCCCAAACCTGCAAACTGGGGCCTAACTATCGGATATAGTTTAAGATCATATACAGGGCCAGAAGAGAAAAAAAAGGAAGAATACCCCCCCCCCCCCAAAAAAAAATAGAATAAAAGAAGACGGAGAATACGAAAAAGTAGAAAACAAAAAGAAGACAAAAACGAAGACAAATACATTAATACAAGAAGAAGAAGAAGAAGAAGAAGAAGAAGAAGAAGAAGAAGAAGAAGAAGAAGAAAGATGTATTTGAAATATCTTTTGGTTCTGGTCTATTACGTGGCTCTAATAGCAAGCGATCACGAGGTGGCCGAAACTTACAAACAGCGAAGGGATGTATTATTGGGGAGGGAGAGAGGTATGCGGTTGGGAAGTGACGTCATTCTGGATCCCTACGAGGAAATCGTTAATAAACAGCTGATGAAGAACAAAAAGGAAGAGATGGCAGGATACGTTTCGGGGGCAGAGACCTTTCCACCTGGTCACAGTTTTACGGAAGTTAAGGAAGATATTGAGAAGAGCAAAGTTTACAAGTTTATACGAAAGATGCCAAAAGGTAAGATTATTCTCTCCCTCACCCCCTCTCTCTCTCTGTCTCTTTGTCTCTCTCTCTCTCTCTCTCTCTCTCTCTCGTTCTTTATATGGGAACTTCGGACGTATATATATATATATATATATATATATATATATATATAACAAATTTGTCACTATCGCTTAACATAAGTGACATTTTGTTGACGTTTTCCTCATGATTCACTTATATTAAGCGATAGTGACAAATTTGTATATATATATATATATATATATATATATAACACTGCTGACACTCATGATTCCACGAGTACTCTGGAATCTAAATTCCAGAAGAAAAAATATATATATATATATATATATATATATATATATATATATATATATATATATATATATATATATATATCACACTCCTATATTTTTATCGTCATCGAAATCCGTAAAATCGCTCGGGAGGAAAGTTCATGCAGTAACTTGTCCAAAGTATATATTATTTTACATTGCATTCTACGGAACCTACTGTTTCTTTTATAAAATTATTTTATATAAACTTATTTCCAGAAAATTGCGTGCGAGGTTTGAACCTACAGACTATGAAAAAAAAAACAAACAAACAAAAAACAAAAAAAAACATGCTATCAACTTACTCAGAGTAGACTTTTCACGGCTCGTTGTTCAATCATTGTTGCTAAGCGACGATATGGAAAAATGGCTTTACCGATGATAGATAAATTAAAATAACGGTTTCGATTATCGATTATCGGTAATTATCGAAGGTATTCTGAGACAAAACTTAAGTAAGATCACTTCCAGACTCACACACTAAAGTTCTGTAAATTTTAAAGAAAATCTGTTCAGCCGTTTCGGAGTACATAACGAACGAACTCACGCACACAGACAAAGTTGCATATATATATATATATATATATATACATATATATATACATACATATATATATATATATATATATATATATATATATATATATATATATATATATATAAAGCTGAATGTGTGTGTGTGTGTGTGTGTGTGTGTGTGTGGTCACGAATAGGCTCCTATATGGTTGACTATTATAGAAAACTGATCACATATAGTGATAGAAAATGTATCGAGACATAGGATTGAGTATGTTTGATCTGGCATAATTATGATTCATTTAAATTGTGGGGTCTTCGTACGCGCCTGGTCCACAAGGTATGGAAATAAAAAAATTTTAGATTAAAAAAAATTTACAAGTGTTTTTGATATAGATGTACATAGGAATACTTTGATAAGTGTGTTTTAACTTAAATAGGAATGATATAATAAAATTGTGGGGTCTGCGTTCGCGCCTGGCCTCCATGGAATGGAAATAGGCACAGACTTTTCATATCTACCTGCGTAAGTATACTTTGATAATTATGTTTCAGTTTGAAGAAATATGGTATAATAAAATTATGGGGTGTTCGTTTGCACCTGACCTCCATAGAATGTAAATATGTCACAAAGTTCAACAAGGGTTTTTAATATAGATCCACAGAATATTGTGATAAGTGTTTCAGTGTGAACAGGTATGGTATAATAAATTATGGGGTTTATCTATTTTATTTTTACTTTCATCCTATTTTGCTTTGGTTTTGATACCCCCAAATTCAACCCAAATTTACAACCCTTCTTTTTCATAACTTATCATACTTTTATAAATCAAAGTCCATTTTCTGTAGGCTGTTTTTGAACCCAGTCAACAACGGGTACTTTTGTTAGTATATATATAAAATAGTGAAATGTAATTGAACAAAACTAATTTACCAAAATAGTACACCCAGACGAACACACTCACGCACGCACGCACACACACACACACACACACACACACACACACACACACACACACACACACACACACATATATATATATATATATATATATATAATGGAATAAGAATTACAGTTAAGTTTACCAAAATAATCCAAGATGGCAAAACTGAAGCATATTATAAATATTGAAGAGTTAATATTTATAAAGTAATCTCAACCAGATATAAAAGCTCGATAAAACCAAATAGCAAATAGAGCTTATAATAATATAATGCATATATATGTATGTATATACATATGTATGTATTTCACTTATTATTAATTCATTAGTTTCCTTTAATAACTCCTGCTGATAATTTAATTCTTAAGTAATAACTTGTATATTTCAATTGACTCCCTTTTTTTTGCTTTAAATTTTGGCGCCTTTTTAACGGGACATTTGACATTGGCTTTTCTATTCTAAAATTAATTCTAAAAAAAATTCTTTTTTTCTTCTTCTTCTTCACTCATTCTCCCAAAATTGGCCCAGCCTTGACAGTCGTTTTAAATTCTTTTTTCTACGCACATCTTATCTTCCTTTTAATAATATCATTTAAACTCATTACCTTTTCCTTGCCCCCATTTTTGAATTATTCCACGGATTTCTGCCTTTTGGATTACTTTGGACTATCTTCCAATTACGCGATTCCCTTGGATTTTACTTGTGGAAATGGAAACTTAACCAACTTTTTTTGGATTTTTGGATTTTACCGTTATTGGATATTTTACCCTTCACCAGACTATCCATTCACGTGAAATCACCCTTTTCTTCATCCTATTACCTCTGCTTCACTATTTGCTACCAAGTAAGATCTATGACTTACTTGTAGTTTCATCAAATACTTTTGCAAGCAAAATCCGATCCCGCATTTTGCTAAATCCTACCCTCTGATGTGAAGGAAAGTATTTCTTCGAAACTCCGCGGATTAAGGACTATCCACTTATTTTGTGCTCCCCTTTTAAAATTAAATATGTTAGACCTCTTTTTCAAAGTGTTTTTAACATGTTTTATTAACTACTTGTTCTTATATATATATATATATATATATATATATATATATATATATATATATATGCATTATACAGTTAGCTACGCTGATGAGGCGTGGTACGAGAAAACATCTGTTTAATATGGATATTGGGTGTGTCATGTTTCTCCCTATTTATATTGCAAAATATTTTTATAGCCTTTTTTCTTCGCATTTGATATAAAATATATAGAATATTGTAGAATGCATATGTCACGAAGCCTCTGACACATGCTTATTTATCACATTCAAGAAGTAATGCACTAAGTATTTGCCACATTCCAAAAAATCAGGTAATATGCAAATGTCACGAAGCCTCTGGCGCGTAGGTAGGACAAAGCTATGACTTTTTTAATTTCCAACGACTCTTTCGTTCTGAAATAGAACAAAGTCGTTATTTTCACAGAAAGTATATTGTCATATATATATATATATATATATATATATATATATATATATATATATATATATATATATATATATATATATAAGGAATAAAAGACTTTAGGTTCATCTTTTTTTCTTTTAATACAAGTTTCTAATATTATTGATTTATAGTTAATGGATGAAGAAATTTAAGAAAATATAATATTTTTCTCATCACACACACACACACACACACACACACACACACATATATATATATATATATATATATATATATATATATATATATATATATATATATATATATATATATAATGCTCCCTATCTTCCCTATCTTGGGTTGAGCATATTGGGAAGTGATATACAAACTGCCATTAATGTATTAAGCGACGCTCTTTGTGTAAACAAATCGAGCGGAGGCATTTGGACGATGTAAAAACATCGTTAATTCACTACCCACACAGCAGCAGCCGTATAGCGCAATGGTGAGAAGCCTTAAGTGTTATTTGGGCGGTCGGGTTTCGATCCTGGCTTGAGGTAGTTACCTGTCTAGCCGCACTGATGAGTTGTGATACAGAGAAGCAGTACTGTATGTGGATGAATATATATATATATATATATATATATATATATATATATATATATATATATATATATATATATAAAAGAATAATAATATAATTGGTCTTTATTCAGCTATTATGTATGTATGTGTGTGTGTTTTCTTTTTGGAGGCAAACTAAAAAATTGAGTTATCATAATTTACATTGTTTTTTCTTTAAACTTTTGATTTCATCAATATTGATCTTTATACTACGTTTCGGCCGATGTATCAATCGGTCTTCGACAGTGTCTGGTTCATTTATTCACAGTGATGTTTGTAAGTGTTAGGTACATGTGTCTGTCGATGAACATCAAGGTACATATCAAAGTAGACGCACATTTAACATAAATACTATTTAAATAATCAGAAAAATTATCCTACTCGGAAAGTATATTTTGAAAGGAATTAATGCAAATTAAATGAAGCGCCTGGAAGTCTGGAATTAAATGCGTCTGGAAAAACTGGCTGAAATCTAGTGCAAATATTAATACCAATAATGTAAAATGTTTCTGAATGTTTTAGATGCCGATTGATAATTATTTTAATTATTCAGTCTATTGCTGTCGCCTTAAATGTAATACTTACAATGTTTCGGGCGATGTAATCTCCGACCATCTTCGGGTGCATTCTGTCAAACTAGGTAATCTTTATGTCGAACTGGTGAACGTCTACGAATTTTTGCCTAGGATCCATTGTTTTAAATGACAGTCCAGTCTTGTGGAGTTTAAAGGTTACAACCCTTAGTATGCGCGACTTTATCGTCGTTGTTTCGTCCAGTGATTGCTATAGATTTTTTTTAATAGAAATGTTTCATGTTTTTAGTTAGCACTTGCTACTTGGTGACCTTGAGGATTCTCTCAATGTTTTATTCGTTTCTTCTTTTTTACATGCATACCTGTATACGTCCTTCATATTTTCCTTTGCTAAAACATAACATTTATAGACAATATGCATTAAATTTTTGTGTGGTTCTTTTCAAAACCCCAAAGGCACTATCATTGTATAAAATGGACCTACCAAGGCCAGAGACCATGGCACATATTTATCATTTGTAAAAAAATTTCTCATCTTTTGCTAACTGGGCATGAAGTATCCTACTGGAAACCAGACAACTATGTCATGTATTTCAACCGAGAGATCTTTTTTTAAGATTCCAACCATCCAGGGTTTTTATATGTGCTGATCTTTTACATATATTCTGCTTTTCATGGTCCCTGTCCTGTCTAGTGTTCGTTGCATGATTTGCTTCATCTTCCTTTTTTCTTCTTGTTGTGATTTGTCATCAGTATTGCTAGACAAATAAAACTAATACAATTTTCATGAAGGAAACACCCAAGGAGACGTTCAGTGAGAGTTTTCATAAATAGTTTTATTATAGAGAGAATCAACTCAGAATAGAGAGTAGCAGATGTTCTCATAGCTAATTATCTACTTCTTCAATTAACTTTCTTACTTACTGAAATGAGTATCCGCACAGAGAGAGGCATCGAAATAACATTCGCTTTTAATTATTTCTGCATTATTTTTCGTGTCTCATTCGCACGGCTTCCGCAAAGAGACTGACTTGAAAACGTGTTTTTCTCAGCTCAAAAATGTGGCATCATTCATCATCATTCAAGTCTCTTTTGTCTACTGTTTGACCTGTTGCAGCCCCCCTCCCCCCACGCACACACACCAAACATATTGCCTCAACTTTATATCACCCGTCTTTGGGAACGATTCTGGTTGCTGATTGAGGTTATCTTGACATGCACTTGATGTGGCCCTTGTCAAAATTCACACTACTTAACCTAATCACCACCGACGTAGGGCCCCTAATGTAACGTTGTTATTACATGTTAACACGGACCCACACATTGCATGCAGAGACAGTCGCAAAGGAACAAAAAAAAAGAAAAGAAATTTGACTCATTTTTTCTAGTTGAAATAAAAGGCACTTATTCATGGTACTTTTCAAAAGAATGAATTTCATTGTGCTTTAAAAGTCTCTTAGTTCGCCATGTGGTTTACAAAACCCTGTCGCCCAATACATCCTCTCCAGTCCCTCACGCTGCCACGTTGCTGCAGGTCCATCTCCTACTGGTCGCTTTGCGGTCCACATGTGTCCTTTTTTCTCTCCCATTTTCTTTCCCTTCTCTTCCTCTGCGGTGACGTCAGCTCGCACACCGACAAGGTCATTTGCATACGTGTCTTACAGCTGCTGCTAAATATGCGTCAGCGGTTCTATTACACTAACATGTAACACTAAGAATACAATTACAAATTACTTAAGACTTCTATCTGGTCATGACTGACAGAACAAGGACAAGCCACTCACGTGAATTAAATAAGGAGTTACGTTCAAAATTCCATAAAATTCCCCCGAGTTTGATAAAATGCACCTGAAGAGGGTCGGAGGTTACATCGGTCAAAGCGTTCTCAGAAGAATATCCGAGATGAGAGTTATAGTCTGAATAATCTAAATGATGCAAAAAAAAAAAAAGTCATACAGTTTCTGGTCTGTGTTTTTTATGTTATTTTTTAAAAATATATTTATAATTTCAGGTGGTCTCTTGCACTTGCACGATTTTGCACTGACCAGTGTCGAGTGGTTGGTTTTGTATGCGACTTACTTGCCTCATTGTTATTTATGTCAACACCAGGACCATCATTATCATCGTTTTGTTTTCAGTGCATCGAAACCAATAAATAATAAAGGTAAGATTTTTGACATTATTATACACGGTATGTAAGACATCTGATGATGGCGTATTGATTACACAGGTCCAAGTTCAATTTGTAGTTAATGCATTTGTGGGGGGGGGGCTATCTGTTCTGATACTATACTTAATCTTTTCTGTCATCTAGACCAGTGTTTTGCATTTATATATATATATATATATATATATATTATTTTTAAAACAGTAATCTACGTACACGCGTGTTTCGAGGTTTTTTACCTCTCATCAGCGTAGCTTAACTGCCTCCAGGGATCGAACCTCAGACCATGTTTACCATTGAAAAATAACAACAATAACAAAATCTAAATCTATAAGCGATAATAATAAACAGTATAATCAATCTAGGGATTATGGCCTAATGGTTAAGGCACCAGACTGTGGTAAACATGGTCTGAGGTTCGATCCCTGGAGGCAGTTAAGCTACGCTGATGAGAGGTAAAAAACCTCGAAACACGCGTGTACGTAGATTACTGTTTTAAAAATAATAAAATAAATAAAAAATGTTAAATACGTCCAAATTAAAAAAAAAGGGCGACTTTCTAAGTAAATAATAAAAAAAATGAGCTCCGAGGCGGCGCCAATATTAACCGTAGTTATCGCTTGAAAAATAACAACAATAACAAAATCTATATATATATATATATATATATATATATATATATATATATATATAAATTAGGTGTCTGTTTGTCTTAATCTGAAACTATCTATTAATGCTCATTCCGGTTTCTTCTACTATTTCATACTTATATCTAGTATTATCAGATAGGATGTCTGAAGATCCCGGTATCCTGACCTGTTCTTTCTTTTCTCTTTGCAAAACTCAATCATGTTCTGCAAAATGAAATAAAAAACAATTTTCCTTTGCAAAACAACCAAACCAAACACCATGAATAAATATTTGAAGATGTAAAAAACTTGAAACATGAAAACTTTTAATAAAATTATTGGATTTGCCATTTAAAAACCTGAAAAGTGTTGATATGCCGTAAAACAAAACAACCAAACCAATCTTAGGTACTCATGCACTTACTGATCCGTGCTGAAATAATAACGTTATTATTTAAAAAGCCATTCTTAACATGGGGAAGGGTGTTAGGGTTAGGATTAGCGGATCAGTAAGTGCATTAGCATCCAATCTTACTTAAGAGTAGTGTACTATTTGCTCTATTGTCATAATGCTATCTTCCCAGGCATTAACTCCTCCAGGGGATTAGTGTAGTATCTATTTTGTTGCCATATCATTTCAAACCATATTAATAAACAATTGAGCTTCAATATTGATTACTAATTTAAGATTTCTGCTAGGTGACCCATGCTTTTGGCCTCGTGCAACATGATTATCCATTTTTCATCGATGGAATCAACAGCAGTATTGGTCAAGTTACATAATACTAAAAAGATCACACTTAATTGACCTTCCGTTGGAGAATTCTCCTAGCATTTCTAGGAGCATCTTTCTCTTTTAATTATTAAGATTTAGAACCAATGCTGAAGATACATCAGCTATCCAATCACAAAATCTGCTCTTGCGTTTTCTAATTCGGTTATTTTGTCTTTGTATCCATTCAGTTATTTGTTTCCGCGATAGGCTAACGCGAGCTAAACGTGTGAACATATCCGGGTTCAGCGAACACATTCACCTTCCCTTTCTTTCCGTCATCAACTCCTGTACGCACGTCAGAATTCAAATATATATAAAAAAAAAAATGCCAATAATTCAGGTAATTGACTTTTTACTTTTTAGACGAAATTAATTTCAATGGAATCAACAAACTCCCAGGCTACTTTTGATTGCATAAATTTTGTTCTGGAATTAATTAGAGTCGTTTGTTTGTCTTATGGGGAGCGACGCCACTAATATCACTCTTCTCAAATGAGTACAGCCCGTTGCGGGCTAGTCAAACCAGCCCACCCCTTCCGGGGCTGGGCACCAAAGTTCAAGCAAAGACCATTGCCCTTGTGGCAATCAGTTATTGGTCACTGTAGGGGAAACCCTTCATACCAATTGTCACTATCCAGCTCTCCTACTCCCCGGGGAGCTGGTCCCCATTTTCCCTTCACTCTCCACATTAAAAAGCGGACTTATGCTTAATTTGCTCAGTGGGGAAGCAAATAAATCCAACCGGCCCGAAGTACGACGACTAACACTACCAGTCACGTCAACCGACCCCACCAGCCATCTCATGAATCGCTGGTTTGTTAGCCTATCGCATCCTTTGTTTAAGGGAAAGGAAGGCGAAAAGAAACAACGGGGGTGGAGTAAGAAAGAAAAATGAAGGCGGTGATTTGAAACTGCGACATGTGTGTTGAGCAAAAAAAAAGTTGTAGTAGGCAGGCAGGCTCGAACCCATGATGCGAAGGCGGAGAAGAAAGTGGAGGTGTGTGTAAGGGTGTTGGTTAAGCAAGAAAGAAAAAAAAAGGAAATTTGCGAGCGTAAAAAAAAAGACAAAAGGAATAGTAAACAGGCTCAAACCTGTAACGCGTCAGAAAAAAGAGGTAAAAAAAAAACGCTTCTAGCAGTGCGTCTACCGTGGTTGTCACGTCACGGGCGGTCGAAATAACGCCTTTTATGCGACGTCGCATCTGTCGAAAATTTTAGGTAGACATACATACATACATTTAAACAGACAGATAAGATTTATATCATAGACTAGTCTGGGTGCCCAGCGTGTCCTGGGTGTTTGGGGGTGTGTGTTCAGAAAAAAAAAGTGGTAGTATGCAAACAGGCAGGCTCGAACTCGTACCACGAAGGAGGAAAAGAACATGGGGAAAAAACTGTCTTTGCTGTTTCGCCCATCGCCAATCCAGAAGTGACGTAGGCTTAGTTTAAGGCTAGTAAATTGAAAAGAGGGTATGATTTTCGAAAATATCGGCGAAAAAAAAAGGACTCCTCCCTGTTGAAAAGTGCCCAGTTAAGGGTGAAGGAAGTCATGTTTTTAGCCAATTTTTCGATATTTGTCGTCCGAAGGGTCGTGCTTCAAAACGATACCGATCTCGTGAAAATCCGTTACCTATGTCGAAAGTTTAAGGCATACATATATACGTACATGCATACATGCATACATACATACATTTAAACAGACAGGAAAGATTTATATTAAAGATGAAAAGTGGTGTCAGTAAACGTAGTTCTCTGAAAAATTTTGAGTTTTTAAAAATGTAACTGCCTGTAATTTCTTTGATAATAAAAATAGTGATGACTCAAAAAACAAAACGTTGTGCCTGTGACGTTCTAAAATTTCAACAGATGGAAACAATGTTGAAAACAACTTTCCTAAAGCGAAGAATTCTCACTACTTTTTCCGACACACCTCGTATCTTGATATCCCCCTCCCCCCCCAAAAAACCAAGCTTACAATGCATGCATCTCTTCCTGAGATTTTCAAGGATGATTCTGCTCTTCAAGAGAAATCGACTCTAAAGCTTCTTGTTTTTTTTTTGTTTTTCTTTTTTTTTTCTTTTCTTTTTTTTTCTTTTCTTTTTTATGTTTTTTTTTCTTTTTTTTTCTTTCTCATACAAACTTTTCTTGGAGTTCATATATTAGATCCGTTACATTTTCTGCTTCTCATAAAATCGGTTTTCTCTGAAGACTTTCTCATACACGTCTCTATCTCTACAAATCTACTATCAGCCCATGTATTGGGTACTGTTTTCATATTTGGGCTGATGAATCTCTCTCATTTGAGGGTTCTTTATAAAGGTGCAGAAACATATCCATAACTTGGTCGGCCATAGCCTTTCTTCTCCACAATCCCACGTAATAGAAAGAGAAGACGCCAGATAGGCAACTGTGGAATTTCCACAGGTTTTCAGTAGTATAAACAATATTAAAATAGAGAAAAAACATAGCATTAAATCTTGGATTCCAACTTACTTTGTCTGATTCCAGTTACCGATCCTGATGGTCAAACCCGAAAAACCCCAGGCAAGGTATTTATTGTAGTTCGGAGGAATGAGTACTTTATTCTGTTCCACAACCAACACATATTTATCGTTATGAATGATCTGTCCAACCATACTCTTTAATTCTGAAAAACAAAAAAGTGTATTTTTCTAACCGTGCTTAGCATAGTTCATCATTTGAAATTAAAACTTGTTAGCCTTTCTTACTCATCAAATCTTTCTTGGAGTTCATATATTAGATCCATTTCTCTTTCTGCTTCTCATAAAAGTTGGTTCTCTCTACTATTCTGAACACTTCCTCACACCCGAGACTATTCCCTATCTCTACAAATCTACTATCAGATCATGTATGGAGTATTGTTGCCATATTTGGGTTGGTGAATTTCTGTCCCATTTGAAGATTCTTGATAAGGTGTAAAAATACGTCTGTAATTTGATTGGCTCCACTCCATCTTTTCTGCACCCTTTCTCTCTCTCTCTCTCTCCCTCTCTCTCTCTCTCTCTCTCTCTCTTTCTCTCTCCCTCTCTCTCTCTCTTTCTCTCTCTCTTTCTCTCTCCCTCTCTCTTCTAATCAGTTTTCGTTCTTGTTAGCTCCTTACATCAAGTGATTACACGTCTTGTCTAGAGTGATTTCCTTCACAAAAACAAGATGTGCTGCATGCAGCTCGCGGGCTGTATGTTTGACATACCTGCTCTAGTGTCAACCTCATTCCACTTGTTAGGCCATGTTACGCTTATTATCATCATTTTTAACATTTCTTATTTACTTTATAGAATGCGTGTGGAGTTTAGTGGCCGATGAAAGACGGAACTTCACGGACGGAACTAAAGCTTTCGATGACATGTGAGTTGTTGACGATGTTTCTCAGATGAGTCATAGGATTTTAGATTCTTCGAACTACTGTTCTAATCTTCGGTGTTATTTGCACGCCGTTTTGGTTGATGTAACCTCCGACCTTCTCCAAGTGTATCGAATTCAGAAATCTATCTATCGAACTCGGGAATCTGCAGAGAATTTCAAACAGAACTCTTTATTTAGTCCACTGGGGAAGCATGTTCTCGTCCCGCCAGCCAACACGTGCTATAAGTCCCAAGTAATTTGCAATTGTATTCTTAGTGTCGCACGCATTGAAGGTTGAACCTTCAACCCCCAAAAGATTATAACTTACAACTGAATTTTTACCAAGTACTTTATTCACTACACCACGGGTCCTTGCGGAATAGCACTGAAGATGAGAACAGTAGTCCGAATAATCTAAATAATACGAATTATCAATCCTCATCTCAAAAATGCAGAAACATAATTTTCAGAGGATGTATTGTTAATTATATTGTATGTTTTGAATTATTACTGTTATTATTTTTGTTAGTTTATTTTTATTTATTTATTTATTTTTTAGAAAAATTATAATCTGCATAAGAAGACACCAGCAATGTTTACGTAATTCTTGGAATATGACATTTCTGTTTCGTGCCGTGTACCTATATTGTAAAGATTTTTCTACTGAAATGTTTTTTAATTAGGTTGAAAATAAAAATTAAAGAGTTTCCGCATGTTAAAAGCATACAGGTCGTTAGATAATTAAACTCTATTGCTTTCGCTATAAGTTATTCGTTTTGTTGTTTTTTTTTTCTTCTGTTGTTGTTGTTGTTGTTGTTTTTATAATCTCTCGACTGTTAACTATTCTGCACCAAGTGAATCAATGATTATTTTAAAATATGGGTGTAGTTTAGCCCTATTAAAAAACAGAAACAAAAACAAAAACAAAAAAAGCGCGTTTAAAAATTTTCAGAATTCTGGTTTTGTTACGAAAAAAAACAAATCTTTTTAAATTTTCGATTCGGTCCTGAAATTGCATTTATCTGCCCCTTCTATGCACTCTCCAAATGTCCAACCTGAAAACCAAAAAAGTTCTACCGACACACAAGTACACAAGGGCTAAAAAAATTTTCACACGTTCGCTAATGTGAATATAGGATCGAAGGAACTAATATTGTTGTAAAATTACTACAGTACATTTTTATTTTTATTTTTGTTTTTAAAATTAATTTTAACCATGATATTTCTTTCTTTCTTTGCATTTTCTAGGTTAATCAAGTCTATTTTGTTCGGTAATTCCAAAATCGTGTCTAGTCGTGGAAATACAAGTCAAATCTGGCAATATTTCGAAGAATATTTTTTTAGCGTGACCGGTCTGCTTTTGTACAATCCGGTGTTTCCCCTCTACGTATACGAAGGCCTCAAAGAATTGTGGCAAGACAATATCCAACACTTTGAGATTCGCGCTTCGCTACAACAGGTAAGATTCAGGTCCGTGTTGCTACCCACTCAACATACGCACATAATAAAATGTGAGGCACCTGCTAGAAAAATTACTTTGTAAACCAGAATTCTCCATCTCTACAAAGCAGCCATTGCCCATTCATGGATTACTGTTGCGACATTTGTGCTGGTGCATCAACCATTAGTCTCTCCATTTAGAACAGTGTAAAAAAAAAAAGAACCTCTAATATAATAGCCCCCACACTGTCTGCCCAGCTCGAACAACTGTCCCATCGCCTCAATGTTTTATCTCTGTGTATTTTTTTTCGCTTGAGAGTCACAACTTATCAATGACCGAAAGCCACTCGAGGATAAGGGTTAATGAATGTAAAGTGGTAGTGTAGTAATCATTGAATGTGTAAATTGGGTAGAATTTGATTATTCATGGGGATGGCTCAATGTTGTATTCAACCAAGAAGCAGGCCAGTAGAACAGTGTTCCACATACAGACAGTTCTGGGGAAAAAACTTTGTTCATGGAATCTGCGTTTAGATTTAGGCACAGTTAGAGAGCGGGGGAAATCGTATATAGTGGTTATAGCTAGTCGAGTGTTTTTTTTGTGAATGTTTGGCGAGGGGAAACCATAGATTGGAGTTCAGTCGAGCACTTGCCATGAAAATAACGATAGAGCAGAGACAGGCTCGCAACGTCTCTTCTGTGAGAAAGAGGTTGCGGAGAAGAGAAAAGGGCATCACCTACTAGGTTTTAAAGCCGTTTTTTTTTTTTTTTTTAATTTTATCAAGGCTGGATAGGGTGTGTCAAGCAGCTCCTGCCCAGATATGGTATTCCATTGTTGTACTTGTAGAATGAGCTCTGACAAACTTGTTGCACTTGTGGCCCCATCAAGGTAAATATCGCTAACTAATCCGCCAATCAGCAAAATCTTGCCTTTTCACTGTAGAGGTACTTGTATACCGGAAAGTTTTTTTTTCCCTCAAATAGCTTATTTCCTCAGATTGTATGCTCTTGGAATTCGCTCACTACTTTGTTTCACTAATTGTATAAGCATACAGAAATTTAAATGTAATGCGAACAAACCTATTTCTGCACAACTCCCTACTTATGAGGGGCGTGCAATAAGTAATGCCCCTGACCCACTTCCAGTTGTCTGATATAGCTGAAATTTTGCATGTGCAATGATTTATATCTCTACGGGTTATGTGGCAAATTACTGAATTAATTGTGGTTTCTGTTTTACAGGTGTTTGAACTGAGTCAGGTGTGAAATGGAGCCTGTTGAATGTCGAGCGGTGATCTAGTTTTTGTATTTGAAAGGACGCACACCACAGGAGACTTTTGATGAAATGAAAGAAACTTATGGTGATAATGCCCCATCATATGACCTTGTAAAATGCTGGCATCGTGAATTCAAACATGGCCGGAAGTCTGTAGAAACAGCTCCCAAACCTGGTCGCCCCGCTTCTGCCATTGATGAGGCATCTGTCCGCCAAGTTGAGGCTGCCATTTTGGAAGATCGGCGCATTACTATTCGCCAAATAGCCCAAGATGCCAAGATTAGTACAGTAAATACAAGATTAGTATTTAATTGATGTATTTCTTTAAATGCTAACTTTTTTTTTTTTCTCGTCCATAAATGTTTATCTACCGAGTTGATCTTAAATATTGTATAATCAATCCATTATATTATCATTTTCAGTCCCCCACCCCTAAATTCTGGCTTCCATCTTATCTCGCAATTACTTATAACGTCACCAACTAACTTCGGAAGAACCCCCCCCCCCATCCGCTTTTCTTTTATATCGTAAGTTTCTTAAAACGTGACTAGCTAAAGTTCAGAATAAAATCACGCTTTTCTTTTTAACGGTTAATTTAAAAAAAAAAAATCTTCTGAACGCTATTAAAAGTTAAATTCTTCACTAGTTTGCATTCTGGAGACGGAAGTGTTTTTGAGATAAGTGATTTCATTACTAATTCGCACTTTTTATTTTTAGATTCAAATATTAATAACTACATTTTATTTCAGTATTTAATTTATGTATTTCTGTTGTATTAAATGCTAGCTTTTTTTTTTCTCTCTCGTCCATAAATGTTTATTTATCTACCGAGTTGATTGCAAAAATAGATTACCTAATTGTACTCATTTTTAGTTCGTGAGAGGGGAATCTATCACCATACTTTCTCTTAAACACGTCTATTGGACTTTTATTAAGTACAATACTTAATAATTTTTTTTTTTTTTTTAATGGAGAGTAGAAAACGCATTGTGGATGCGTTATCGGCAGCTCCTGTTACTCTCGCTTCTTCTTATTTGTCCCTCAGTCCTCATTTTTTAATGAGTGATTTTTCTGACAAAGGGAGAAGAAAAAGCTGTTTTCTAGGTTGGCAGTATTTTGCGCGAACAGTTGGCAGAGTTGGTGGAAATTTTCTGTTTCTATGTCTATCCTTGTAGCCATGTCACTAGTAAGGGTGCTGGAGGTAAACGTTTTGTCTGGGCTGACGTTATCCGCCTGATAGTCAGGGACCCGAACCTTGGATTAAGCACTAAGGAGGCTGTCCTATCAGCAGGTGCAAAGTACTGGGGCTGCTGTATTGCCATTTGGTGAATGGATTCTGGACCATGCAGTAGCTTCTGGTGGGGCCTCTCGATGCCATACTAGTGGGTAATTGTTACAGCTTTACCTTATCATGTGCTACAAAAAAAATTTAAAAAAAAATTCTTCGTTTCTTTTTCTCTCTTAGTTTCCCCTCTCTGTCCTGCTCTAAGTAAATCTGACGACCTAGTCCACAAATTCCAAAATTTCATCATGACAAGTTTCAAGAAAAAATACACGATTAAACCCGGTTCTCCAACGTAGACCCCTACTACCATGTCTCCTTCTCTAACATCAGGGGTCTGCATTCTAACCTTCCAGAGGTTGAAACCCAATTACAGGAGACTAAACCAGACCTTTTATTTTTAAGTGAAACTGGCATTGGACAGGCTATTTCCCTAGAAGAGTTTGCAATTACAGGATACTCTAACTTAACTTCTAAATCTGACCCCCTAGATCGCCATGGGCATGGAATATGTGCCTATATTAAAGATAGCTTTCCATGTGGGAGGGACATCTCCAGGGAAGATCCTAACTTACCCTATATGTGCTTCCGGGTTGCTTTAGCTCACACTACTGCATTTATATTTACTCTCTATCGCCCCCACAACAGCGGAGTTACTATCTTTCAAAGCATATCTGAGAAAATTGACCAAGTCCTATCTGCTTATCCTTCAGCTAACATTCACGTATGTGGAGACTTCAATGTTCACAACATCGAATGGTTGACCCACTCAAACAAGACCGATGATGAGGGGAGGTTCTGTCATGATTTCTCCATTGCCTATGACCTCACTCAGATTGTTCAGGAACCCACCTGTGTGCCCGACAATGACGGCCAGTATGCGAGCCTACTAGACCTTTTTCTCACAACTTGCCCTGAACTATGTTCAGTTTCTGTTCTGTCGCCTCTTGGATCTTCCGACCACTCTGTTGTATCAATTAAGATAAAAATGAAATGTAATAAGTCCCCAGACGTACCTCTCCATCGTACAGTATATCGATACACTAAGGCTGACTGGGATAGCTTCCGTACATTTATATCTGATCTACCTCTGCAATCCATGTTTAAAAAAGATGTGTCCTCTATAGTATTAGACCTGACTGAATGGTTAATTGTAGGTATTGACCATTTCATACCCTCTAAAAAGTTTCAGCAAAAACCTAACAGCCAGCCATGGTTCTCTCCAGAATGTGCTGCTGCCATTGCGCACAGAAATCACTTTTTCCACTGCTTCAAACGTAATAGATGTATGGAAACTAAAGCCGTTTTCAGGACTGCCAGCAACCATTGTAAGAAAGTAATAAGGAACGCAAGAGAGTTGTATGCTCAATCTGTTAAGTCCAAAGTAGCTGAGCAGCGGCTTGGTTCCCACCAGTTTTGGCAAATAGCAAGCAGAATCCTGAACAGAAGCGTGTGCTCCATCCCAACTATTATCAATGGACCTGAGGTAATCTCGTCAGCATCAGACAAAGCCAAACTCTTTGTCAAGAACTTTGCAGCTAATTCTACCCTTTGCGACCAAGGCCGCCAACCCCCAATATTTCCTCCTGTATCAGAAAACACGCTATGTGATATACGTATATCTGTACGTGATGTTGCCAAGCTTATCAAAAACCTTGATTCCAGTAAAGCAACTGGCCCTGACGGTATTCCAATTATAGTACTCAAAAAACTTCAACCTGAACTAGCGCCCATACTTATAAAACTGTTTAAACGTTGTCTTAAGGAGAATAGTTTCCCATCTCCCTGGAAAATCTCATCAGTATGCCCTGTATTTAAGAATTCAGGTGATCGCTCATCCCCCTCTCAGTACAGGCCAATAAGTCTCCTGTGCGTCATGAGTAAGTTGCTAGAATCTGTGTTAAATACAGAAGTAATCAACCATCTCAACAAAAATAACCTTCTTAGTGACACTCAATATGGTTTCCGTTCTGCTAGATCTACAGCAGATGTGCTTACAGTTATATCACATAGGATTAGCAAATCTCTCGACGGTGGCAATCTTTCTAGGGCAATTGCTCTTGACATATCTAAAGCCTTTGATAGGGTATGGCATAAAGGTTTACTTCATAAGATCGCTAGCTATGGTATAGCTGGAAAAGTCTTCTCAATTATTAAATCATTTCTTTCTGATAGGTTCATAAGAGTAGTAGTTGAGGGGCAAAAATCAGAAGCTCACAGTATTAATGCCGGTGTCCCTCAGGGGTCCATCCTGGGCCCAACTCTTTTCCTGATCTACATTAATGATCTTCTAAATCACATCCTTACATCATTTGTAGACATTTATGCTGACGACACTACCATTTATGGTAGCACATCTAAGACAGTAAATGACCAAGTTCTCTCCAATTCTCTCTCCTCTGATCTTGAGCACGTAGTACAATGGGGTAAGGAGTGGCTGGTTACTTTTAATGCATCTAAAACCAAGCTTCTCTCCTTACATCATCAACATTCTAATCCACATTTGGCATCAATTGAAATGAATGGCTCTCGTCTTCTGGAGGCCTCAAGTTTTGACAAGCTTCTGGGCTTGACCATTACTCCTGATCTTAAATGGAACACGTACATCAAATCTGTTGCCAAGGCCGCTGGGAAAATGGTGGGATCTTTCTATCAATCCGGTAAATATCTCACTGCTGATGCTATTCTCTATCTATATAAGAGCCAGGTACGTCCAAGGATGGAATACTGTTGCCACATCTGGGCAGGAGCTGCTAGAAAGGACTTGTTCTGCCTTGATAGAGTTCAAAATAGACTTCGTAGCCTCGTAGGAGATGTCCTTTTCTCCTCCTTGCAACCTCTATCTCACAGAAGAGATGTTGCAAGTTTGTCTCTGATGTATCGTTATTTTCATGGAAAGTGTTCGACTGAGCTTCAATCTATGGTCCCCCCTCGCCAAACTTTCACAAGAAACACTCGTCTAGCTGTAAACACTATCAATAATTCCCCCCACTCTTTATCTGTGCCTAAACCTAAACGTAGATTCCATGAACAAAGCTTCTTTCTTAGAACTGCACGCCTGTGGAATTGTCTTCCGTTTTCCTGCTTTCCGGCTGACTACAATATGGTTGTGTTCAAGTCTAAAGTAAATAAGCTCTTGATGAGCCGTTCCATATAAGTTATCAAATTTATCAAATTTTCATTACTAATGATTACTATATTGTCCAATTTCTACTGTACACTCTTTAACCCTTATCCTTGAGTGGCCTCTGGGCCTTGATAATGTGGTGATGCCTATGTAAAAAAAAAAAAAAAAAAAAAAAGGGTCTGTGGAAACTATCATTCATGACCATTTGCATATGCATAAGGTGTCTGCTAGATGGATTCCATGGTTGCTCACACCATTCCAGAAGCGAAAATGCGTTGAGTGCTCGAGGATGAATTTGGAGATGTGCCAAGAAGATGAGCCAAAGTTTTTCAAAAGACTTATTACACAGGATGAAACCTGGGTCCATCACTATGATCTAGAGACCAAAGCCCAGTCAATGCAGTGAAAGCACTTGGACTCACCATCTCTAAAGAAGGCAAGGGTGCAGCCCTCCGCTGGCAAGGTCATGCTCACAGTCTTCTGGGACCAGGACGGAGTAGTGATAGATTTTCTGGCAAAGGGTACCACAATTACAGGAGCCTATTATACTTCACTTTTGAGGAAATTAAGGGAAGCTATCAAAATCAAGAGGCGGGGCAAGATCAGCAAAGGTACCCTCCTCCTGCAGGACAATGCTCCGGTTCACAACTCGCATGTCGCCAGATCAGAAGCACGGGCATGTGGTTATGAAATCCTTCCCCATCCTCCCTACTCTCCTGACCTTACACCCTCTGACTTTCACCTCTTCCCAGCCATGAAGTTGTTTTTGAAAGGAAAGCATTTCCCAGATGATGCAACCTTGATTTCTGAAATAACGTCGTGGTTGGAGGACCAACCTGGAGTGTTCTACAAAAACGGTTTCCAGAGCTGCATACAACGATGGGAGAAATGCATAACTCTGGGTGGTTCCTATGTAGAGAAAGACTAATAACTGTGCCAAGTTTCGTTGCTCTAGTGCTATGGGAAGTGGGTCAGGGCCATTACTTATTGCACGCCTCTCGTAGTTCCTAATTCACAGTAACAGTGGCAGTGTGCTCATTTTTAGATCATCCAAAAGACAGGTAATTATCTAATTTTCATAAAATTTTCAGTATCTTAATTCACAAATTATATTATATTTAACATGTCAATTTGTTGTGCTTTAATTTGTTGTACCTTCATTGGTCGTGCCTTTATTTGTTGTACCTTCATTTGTCGTGCCTAAATTTGTTTTGCCTTAATTTGTTGTACCTCAATTTGTTTTGCCTTAATTTGTTGTACCTCAATTTGTCGCCCCTTAATTTGGCGTACCTTAATTTGTCATACCTTCATTTGGTTTGCCTTAATTTTTTGTACCTCAATTTGTTTTGATTTAATTTGTTGTATCTCAGTTTGTTGTGCCTTAATTTGCCGTGTCTTAATTTTTTGTGCCTTTATTTGTTGTGGCTTTTTAGTGCCTTATTTGTTGTGGCTTTTAGTGTCTTATTTGCTGTGCCTTAATTTGTTGTGTCTAAATATCACACGAATAGACAATGAGCAGGAACAGTTGTCGTGCTTCGTCGTACATTTGTTGTGCCTTAATTTGTCGTACACAAATAGGAAAACCATTATACATATGATGAAAGAAGAATTCAAATCTATCTCATCATATGTGGCATATGTTATTTACACTTTCTTCTTTGTGGAGATCGAATGTCCTACAAGTGACAATAAATCAAAACTTGCCGACGTTCAAACAGATACCTCGTATTATTCACATTCAACAACAGAAATCCTCCGTGACTGAGGCAGCCATTTCATGATCGTCGTCCAGATGAGAATTCTTACTGGATTGAAGTTGGACTTGACAACACGCCGCCACTTCTGGGTTTTCATATAACAAACGTTTATTCAGAAGAGACAGAACACAAACTTGCATGCGTTATGAGAGATGAGATGAGAGAGAGAGAGAAAGAGAGATATAGATGCAAGAGAGGGAGAGAGAACGAGGGGTGGGAGAGAGATGACAGAGATGAGATAGATAGATAGATAGATAGATAGATAGATAGATAGAGAGGGAGAGGGGAAGGGAGGGGAGAGAGAAAGAACGATAAGTGAAAGAGAGATGAGATAGATAGAGAGATTAGATGAGAGAGAGAGAGAATGAGAGGTGGGAGAGATGAGATAGATAAATAAATAGATAGAGATAAATAGATAGAGAGAGGGGGGGTGAGTGCGAGAAAAAAGATGAAAGAGCGGAGAGAGAGAGAAAGACAGATGAAAGACAGAGATGAGAAAGGGAGAGAACGAGAGGTGAGAGAGAGAAAATAAGAGAGAGATGAGAGAGAGAGAGAGGTGAGAGATAAAAAAGATAAGAGAGAAAGACACACACAGATGATGAGAGAGAGAGAAAGAACGAGAGGTGAGATCGAGAAAAATGATAAAGGACCGAAGAGAGAGAGAGAGAGAGATGAGAAAGAAAAAGATGGAAGAGAGAGAGAGAGATGAGATGATTTGAGATTAACAGTTTTCATCACATCGCTCTTTGCCTGCCGCCTCAACCTTGGGGGCGCCATGAAGACACCTCTTCTCTAGTTCAAGTCTCTTTGGCTAAGAAAGAGGGAACGAAAGTAAAATAGGAAATCACATGGTTTTCGTAATTCCTGTTCCGACCTCTAACATTTATATTTAGACAACTACTCCTATCTAAGGTATCCTCCAGAACAAAAAGTTCATCATAAACCCCGCTAGTTTCCCATGGATACTGGGTGTGAACTGGAATGAATAAGTCCATAAGTAGAATCGATGACAAATAGTTAGAGAGTCCACGTTGTGCTGAGTAAGTGTTCCGTTAGTAGGGGAGAGACAATAGTTCATATATGAAGAACAGGACGAATAGAATCCTGTTTGTGAGAAAAAGGAAAAGGTTCATATATGAGAATGTTTGTACGTAGATAGACGCGCGTTATATCGAGTTCACGTGTGTGCAACCGTTAACTACGCTCTACAGCTGCTGCTGCTGCTGCTGCTGCTGCTGTTGTTTTTGCTGTTGTTCATTATTGGTAGTGATTTTTTGTTGGCATTCATTTCCCCGATATCTTTCTATTAAGAATTCTTTCCAGAAGGATATCGTGTTCCTACGAGCGGGACCACGTGAAGGTTGCCAACGTCCTTAATCAAATGAAATGGGTTCGAACTTGGAACACCTAGGTTGTTATTAACGACTGAGCCACCGATACCTCCCTGATGCTGCTTTTGTCGCGTTGCAGTGCAGTTGCAACACCGAAACATGAAAACAGTTGATCAAAAAGAGTGACTTTCATTTGTCTTGTATTTATAGCAATAAGTTTTAGGTGAGTTTTCACGCAGAAGGGCAAGGTTTGATAAACTTTGCATAGACAGGAAATTTAGCTATATATTAATATTACTGGAACGTTTTTCATTATTATTTTATTTTGATTATTGTTAATAATACTCCAGTTTTGTTTGTGTTGTCTTTCTTTTGTAAATCATCGAATAAAGGATTTCTTTTCGAATTAATTGCAGGCGGCGGGGTAAGTCTGAATTGGATGTCTGACTTCATATTTCACTTTCTCGCTTCCCCTCTCCTCTTGAAATAAGTTTAGCTGGAAGCTACAAAAAAAAAAGGCATGAATTTTGCTAACTTTTGCGTGATGGGATATATATATATATATATATATATATATATATATATATATATACTCATGCACAGATCATCATATAATGATTAGATCACTCTGACTGACGTAAAAAAAAACATTTAAAAATAAAATGTTTAAATTTCAACATTATTTCACGCAGTTAATGGTAGCCGAAATGGATACGGTCTAATGAAGACAGAGATGGCTTCTGTCGCCGGGTTCGAATCTATCGACTGGTGTTAATCGTGGCACCCTACACTGAAGATTCTCGAAAGGATGAAACACTAGTGTCTGTAGGTATTTAATAATTATTATAGTAAATATATATATATATATATATATATATATATATATATATATATATATATATATATATATATATATATATAGATGTTCAAATTTCATTTAAAAAGAATCACTTTTCAAAATAAAATTTATTGTTTGAACCAAAGAATACAGTTTAAATTAATGTCCTTAGTCCATGGATTTTCAATGCAAGTAGATCTCAGAGGAAAAAATTCTAGCAAAATACGTTTCCTCTGAGGAGATGTACTTACATTGAAAATCCATGGATTAAGGACATTATTTTAAACACTGTACTGTTTGTTTCAAACGATAAATTTTTATTTTGAAAAGTGATTTTTTTTAAATGAAATTTGAACATATAAATTCTAATTTTACTTGCTCTATCTAGTATATTTAGCAATTTTATTTGGCTGGGATTTTCTTTTATAAATATTACCTTCCAGTATTCTACAAGAATTGAAACCACTTGATTCACCAACCTGTAGTCTAATTCACTTCAATACTAAAAGTACATTCGGTAAAAAAAAAAAATAAAAAAAACAAGGAAAAACTGCTCAATACTTTAGTAGAGCTAAGTATGTTGTTAATCTTTCAATCTCGGGTTGCTTTTTATTTTTCTTGCTTTTATCATTACGAATAATTTCAATCGACAAGACAATAATATTATCCTGCCGATCTCTTCAGATAATTCTAAAAGAGATCGGCAAGATAATATTATTGTCCCGTCGATTGGAATAATTTGTAATGATTTAAGCAGACAAAAAAAAAAAAGAAGCCCGAGGTTGAAATAATAAAAACATATATATATATATATATATATATATATATATATATATATATATATATATATATATATATATGTTTTTTTTTATTATGTTTGGTTAGATATGTTTCAGATGTTTTTTTTATTATGTTTGGTTAGATATGTTTCAGATGTTGGGCCATGTTTACGATCTAACAGCCTCGTCAGACCTTACAGAAGTGGTTGTTAGTAGAATACTGCTAAGGCTGTTAGATCGTAAACATTGTCCAACATCTGAAACATAAGTAACCGAACTGATAAAACGGTAATAAAAAAAATAAAACACATATTTGCTCTGCAATAGTATTGAACACTCTCTTCAGGTTTTTACTAATTACCAGTTTTACCACACACACACACACACACACACACACATATATATATATATATATATATATATATATATATATATATATATATATATATATATAGGAGCTGCTAAAAACAGCCTATCCTGCCTTGACAGAGTACAAAATAGACTTCGTGGCTTAGTGGGGGATGCCCTTTTCTCTACCCTGCAAACTCTCTCCCACACAAGAGACGTTGCGAGCCTGTCCTTGTTTTATCGTTATTACCATGGCAGATGCTCGTCTGAACTCCAATCTCTGGACCCCCCTCGCCAATCTTTCACGAGAAACACCCGTCTAGCTGAATCCACTGTGAAAAATTTCCCCCACTCTATATCTGTGCCTAAATCAAAACGCGGATTCCATGAACAAAGCTTCTTTCTTAGAACTGCACGCCTGTGGAACTCTGTTCCGTCTGCCTGCTTCCCTCCGGACTACAATTTGGATGTCTTCAAGTCCAATGTTAACAAATTCCTAATGAACCGCCCCCTTAAGTAAACACTTCAGCAAATCTCCTCACTAACTTAATGTACTTGCAATAACCCTTATCCCTGAGTGGCTTCCGGGCCTTGATAAGTGGTGATCACTGTGTAAAAAAAATATATATATATATATATATATATATATATATATATATATATATATATATATATATATATATATATATATATATATTACAATAGAAAAATCCGAGCATGGAAAATAATGTGATTAAGCTTAAACATGGAAACGTAAAGGACTAGGTGTTAAAACTGGAAAAGAAAAATACAAGATATTTTAATAAAAAATATAATAAATTTATAACTTAAAATATTGCAGCATTAAGAATTGATTATATAATGTTATAAATTGAATTTTAAAATTCTTAATGCTGCAATATTTTAAGTTATTACGTTTTTTACGATTTTGAACACAAGTAAATTCATCATAACTTTTGTTTTACTGAACGAAACTGAACTGAACTTCGATAGGAGACACAATGGTCCCCCTTTCTCTCTCTCTCTCTCTCTCTCTCTCTCTCTCTCTCTCTCTCACACACACACACACACACACACACACACACGTTTTGTGTGATTGTTTATGTGTGATAGAGAGAGAGAAATGGCTGGAAAACCATTGTATTTTCTATCGAAGTCGGAGGCGCACATACGTGTGTGTGTGTGTGTGTGTGTGTGTGTGTGTGCACGCGCGCGTGCGTGTGTGCGCGCATGCGCGTGTGCGTGTGCGTAAATAAATACATGTTGATCTTTATCAAAGAGCAGAGGATGTATGTTAGAAAAACTGACACCCGTTGGGTCACCCACTTAAGTCTGGTACAATTGTTTCAACCAGGACAAGAATGGCATTGCAGAATCAATGAACTTGTTTCCTCTTTAAATAACTACAACCGGAAAAAGAATTCTATAATCACTTGTTAAAATGGGTGTAATTTACATTCTCGTTCTACACAAAAGAGGTACAGTTCTATTAGGAAATAAAAGAGAATTTCCCACGCACTTATCTATATAATTATAAAACTCTGTGTAGCGAGCGTCCGATCGTCCTTGCTTACATCTTGTGGTAAAATCCATTGAAAGCGGTCGGTGGTTCTATGAGAAAATAAAGCTGTGTACGCATTATAAATGTTTCTTTTCTGTGTCTTACGTTATACATTAGTACATTAGGGGTCATTTCGAGTTAAAAGTTTATTTACTGCACTCATCTGGACTAAAGAAAATCATGATTTAAATGTGTATGTCTAGTCTAAATAACTAACGATAATTCTCTGATATGGTCGACAAGACGGGTGATCAAAAAGTCAGATCGAGCGTACCGGAAAACGAAATGAGATCAAATGAGGTCTCATTTCGTTAGTCTCATTTCGTTTTCCGGTACGCGGTACGCTCGATCTGATTTTTTGATCACCCGTCTTGTCGGCCATATTAGATATTCATCATTAGTTATTTAGACGAGACATACACATTTAAATCATGATTTTCTTTAGTCCAGATGAGTGCAGTAAATAAACTTTTAACTCGAAATGACCCCTAATGTACTAATGTATAACATAAGACACAGAAAAGAAACATTTATAATGCGTACACAGCTTTATTTTCTCATAGAACCACCGACCGCTTTCAATGGATTTTACCCATCTTGTCTATCAAAAACATTGTTGTCATGGAAACAAGCGCATGTTTGATAAAATTCACGCCCCTTTCCACAGTGTAAAGTAAAAATAAACTTAAGTCTTTGCTTAATTTGTAGATTTTTTTTTCTTTTCTTTTTTTCTTCCCCCCCCCTCATTTTCACCCCCAAACAAGGCATAGTACCACTTTGAAGCAGGGGACTACTGTCGGGGACATAAGTTGCAGGATATCTGTTCACATTACACTTGAACTTCTGCATGTCAGTACAGTTGGAAAAGCAGAATCCCGGAAGGGAGTTCCAAAATCTAGCAGCCCTGGGGAAGAAACTATTCTAGAGATCTCTACTGTGTGTGGGGTGGGATTTAATTGTTTGTCGGGTTTGTCGTGGGTATTTTACGTCGAGGTTTCATTGTTATATTTTGGTTTCAGTTTCGAAATGATGGCACTCAAATCATTTTTTTTTTTTTACTTTTGAAATCATGACTATATATTTGGTACAATATAATATAAAATAATTGACTCCATAATAATAAATACAAAATCTATGTAAATTAAAATATCATATTTAAGCGTATTTTACGACCGGGCAACACCGGGCTCCCCTGCTAGCAATTACTAAGATCGTTATGGAGTTTTACTATTTATGTACGACCGATTTAGGCACGACAGATATGCGACCAGGTACAACAACTGCTCCTGCTGCTTCTATAGGCACGTCATTTGATTGTTTGTTTGGTGAGCATCATTTATGATGATGATTTTTTTTGTTCGTGTCCGTTTATTCAATATCTTTTTGTTAAGGATTCTTTTTAGAAGGCCCACATGAAGGTTGCCGACATTCCTAAGTGAAAGTGTTTCTGTGGAACGAATTGGATTCGAACTTAGTATACTCAGGTTGTCAGCTGCATCGCTAACCACTGAGCTACCGCTGCTAGGCACGTCATTCAAACAACCTGTAATGATGAACAACCGCCGATTCTAAAAACTTCAAATAATATTTGCCAAAAATAAAATCTCGATGAACATGAAAAACAAAATGAATAAGAAGAAATCGATTTTAATTTAAACGAACTGGCATAGCGCTCTTTTTTATTGAAAATCTTTGTAAAAAATTAAACAAGTTTCCTCTCTCTCTCTCTCTCTCTCTCTCTCTCTCTCTCTCTCTCTCTCTCTCTCTCTCTCTCTTTATTGAAATGAATGGCCCTCGTCTTGAGGAAGCTCCCTGAATTAACAAGCTTCTAAGACTGATCTTCATTCCAGACTTGAAATGAAAGTCTTTCATCAAATTCCTTGTCAATGTTATTAAAAAAAATAGTTGGATCATTCTACCGTTCTAGAAGTATCTCACTCTCGACGCAATCCTCTACCAAATACGTCCTAATACGGAGTACTGCTGCTGGGAAGGTGCTGTTCAGAGCACGCTTTCTTGCTATGATAGAGTACAAAATCGACTTCGAAATCTAGTGGCCGATGCTCCTTTCTCCTCCCTATTATCTCTTTCAGACGAGAGATATTCCAAGTCTTTCTCTACTCTATCCTTGTATTCATGGCAGGTTCTCGACTGAGCTTCAATTATACTCCTCCCTGTAAAACATTCGCAATACAATCGTCTAACTACAACCACTGTCAATAGTTCCCCTTTCTCCCCCTCTCTCTTTCTTTCTACCTACTTACCTACCTACTTAAAACTAAATGCAAGATTTCATGAACAAAGTTTCTTTCTTAAAACTGCACATTTGTGGAAAACGGTGTTGCGGTGTTGCTTCTTAGCTGCATACAACATGGTCGTTTTCAAGTTCAATGTAAACAACCAGTCCTCTTAAATAATCAAATTCTGCCCAATCACCACCATCATTACCGATCGTCGTGGTAGTTTCTCATCGTTTACCTGACAATTATTTAATTTTGACCCTCGAGTGGCCTTTGAGCCTTGATAAGTGGTGACGCCTTAGTAACAAAACAAATTATATCACGCATTAATGACAACCTGAATAAGCGTCTTTAAATTTTTTTGTTATTATTATTGCATTTTCACCCCAAACAAGACACAGTGCCACATTCATGTAAGGGGCTACTATTTGGGATATAATTTGTACGGGTACTATGTAGGGAGTTGAGCAGCAAGATGCCTCTTTACATTACACTTTAACTTTTGCATGTCAGTACAGTCGAGGAAACTGGAAGCCGGAAGGGAGTTCCAAAGTCTGTCCTAAAGAAGAAACTATTAGAGTAGAAGACTTTCTTGCATCTAGGGATCTCTACTGTGTATGGGGTGGGATTTTGCTGCTTGTTGGGTTTGTCGGGGTATTTACGTCGATGAGGGTACAGGGGCTTGTAGTTCGTTGGAGCATCTACCATTAAAGTACTTGTAAAACAGGCAGAGAGATGCAACATTTCGTCGATGGGACAGAGACTGAAGCTTAGATGACAATTCAGGACCTATTAGGTTGGCGACTTTCTTTTGAACCCTAAAGCAATTAACTGTATTGTCGTCTCCTTGAGTGATGCTCCATCCTTCATATTGACGTCTATATTGAAGGTTGAAAGCCTAGCTGATAGTGTGGGACCTGTTAGGTTGGTGACTCTCTTTTGAACCCTCTCTAAGATGGCGGGACAAGTAGCAGATGCACCAGCCAAATGCCTTCATACAAAGGTACAAGATACTGTTAGGCGTAAGTAACTTTCTAGCTCAACTTCTTTGCAGCAAGCTTAACAATGCATTCAATGTATCTTTTTCCAACTCATGTTCCCCGTGAACGTTAAGCCGAAGAGTTTGAACGAAGTACTTTCATATAATGTATCATTAGCTTTGGATATTAGTAATTGAGAAGGTTTCTTGTAGTTATTTAAGGAAAGGAGCTTAGTTTTGGTAGCATTGAACGTGGCCATCCATTTTTGCCTCTATTCCACCATAGACCGGAAGTCTTTTTCCAGGGTTTCTGTCATTGCCTTGGATACATGTTCATTCGTTTCCCTCTCCCCCGTGTCTGTTATAGAGCATGGTGTCGAGTCAATTTTATCAAGGAGGTCATTTATGAATATCAGGAATAATAAAGGTCTAAGGAGTGACCACTGAGGTACACTCGCATTTATATCATATTGTTTTGATGTACGACCGTCAAGGACAACTTGGATTCTTCTCCTTCTTAAGGATTTAATTATGTTAAGTATTCGTCCAGTAATAGCATAGGATCTGATTTTCATGAGAAGACCCTTGCACCATACCCTGTCAAAGGCCTTAAATATATCTAGGGCAACTACCTTAGCGTCCCCTGCTTTATCCAGTGCATGGTATATAGGTTCATAGATTACAGTTAGGATATCTGCAGTAGAAGTGGCTTGCCTAAACCCATACTGTTGGTCTGACAGAAGTTTAGCAGCTGTGAGATGGTGAATTAGAGCTTGATGAATTATGGACTCAAATATTTTGGCGAAAAGAAGAAGGAGGCTAATGGGACGATAATTTAATGGGTCAGTTCTTTCGCCAGAATTCTTGTAAACTGGTACCACGGAAGCGGTTTTGCAGCAGTTAGGCTTGCAAGATTCATTAAGGTATCTGTTGAAACGTTTGGAGGGAACTGGAGCAACCTCAGTGGAGCATTTTTTTTAATAGTATAGCCGGAATGAGATCAGGTCACATGCTTTTGAGGTGTCTAGTTTTTTTGGGGGGGGTTTATCATGTAATTGAGAAGGGGTGATTTTCAGATTATTTAGTGTTGTTTTTGTCCACAGAGGGGAGTGGCTTGCTGGGTCCGAAATAGAGTTGCAGGCAAAACGACGGACAAGCAGATTAGCCTTCTCGGTTGCCATGCAAACAACTTCATCATTGTTGGATAGTGGAGCAATTGTTCTTTGCCTGTTATTTACTACGCTATTATAGATTTTCTAGAATTCCAAAGCCTAATTTCTGCGCTTCAATGCATTTTCTGGTGGATTCGGTATATTCTCTCTTGGCTACGGCTATTTCTTTCTTACAATTACTTCTAGCTTCTATAAACGTTTGTCTAATTGTACTGGATTTATGTCAGATAAATCTGCGGTGTGCATGTTGCCTTTGAGCAATGGCAGCTACAAAAGTAGAAGTACACCATTGAGGAGGGTGGGGGATGTGGGTTTATTCAAAATTTGCCGTAACAAACGCTAACAATTTTAAAATAAAAAAATAAATAATTAACACCTGTCTCAAAGAACGCACATAATTGTTGCTCAAATATGGAAATAGGAGTGGCACGGTGGCTAAGGATTTTTATCCTTGCTTCCCCCCCCCCCAACAAAATCAAAAGAATTTGGACTATTCCTGCAATGATCTAGTTCCTGTTGATGGTGGTGTAATTCCAGTTCTGTACAGTTCTAGGAGGTCCACCTTCCCAGGCTTTGCCTTCTCTCTTGGAGAAGGGGTTAGTTTATTGCTAATCGCCTCAGGTGTCCTTACTGGGAAATGCTGACAGGGCTGCCCAGGCATTTTTGCCCGGTCAGAATTCCCCTCCTCGAGGGCGCTGAATTCTCAATCCCACTTTCCGACTTTGGTGTCACAGTTTTTGCAGTGGGAGAGAGCTAAATACATATGAAAATAGTGTGGAACAAAGAATTTGCTTCCAGTTGGCGCATCAGGGCTTTGTGGTAGAACCAGATCCAAGATTCAAACAAAGGTTAGCTTCATTTGGCAAAGGTCACGTGTCCACCGAGTTCTCAAGATTTGCCCCCTTTTTTTTTTCTAAAAGAGCACAGCTATGAATATTAAAAAAGGGAAAATCCTTGAAGGGAGATAACTCTGTCGTTCGTACACATTAAAAATCATTTTCTGAAATTCTTAGTGTTGATTATTATGTCCACACTAACGCATAATAATGTTATTATTATATAGATTGTTAGCGTTGATCCTTGTAATCCTTCCTAGTAATACGATTGCCGGTACTTTTATATGTTTGATATTGAATTTTCCAGACGTATTCTCTCAGTGGACGACATTCAAGCCCTCGTACTGTTCTCCAACAATACCTTCAGGGTATTAGACGCTTCCAGGAATTGCACTGTCATTTGTGTCGTGTCCAGTTAATCATTTGCCTTCACAGGTCAGTACTATTTTTCTTTTCTTTTTTTTTCTTTCTTTTTTTTTTTAACTATTTAGCTTGTATTTCAGTGTGGTCCCTGACCTTGGTAAGGTCATTTTGGATGATAATAATGTCTTTAGACATTACCAAGAACCACACCAACAATTATTATAAATTGTTTATATTGTGTTACGGCATAATCACGTTGATACACGAGTTCCTGTCAGATTCTCGAAGTTAAGCAACATAGAGCCCGGTAAGTACTAAAATGGGTGACCATTTGGGAATACCTGGTGCTGTATGTGTTCTCCGCTTATCTCGGCATTGTTTCCAGTCAGTTTTGGACCTCTTCTTGCGACTGGACCCAAGAAGTGCAGAATCAAGGAAGGTTGGGCTGATGCTTGCGCAACCCTTGCCTCACAATTACCCCTTACAATTACCTTTTACAGAGGTGCTCATTGACTCTTGAGACTTAGCGGCATCGATAGATTGTGTCATAGCAAGGGAAATATAGCTTATAAAACGGACGTGCATGCATGTAAAAATTGAAAAAAATAAACCAGATATTAGGGTCACCAGTTAGCAAGTGCTAACAGAAACAAACCAACTTTTGTAAATGAAAAACTGAGAAAAGAAACGATTTTTTTAACAAAACATTTATATATATATATTTTTATTATTGGAATCCTTTTTTGAAATGAGTAATTTGGATATTTATTTATTTATTTACGGCCTATTAGCCTCAACAACACATATGAAGATGAGGATAACAGTCCAAAAATAAATAAATAAATATCCAAAGCATTATTATATCTAAAATTTTATATGAATACCAGCAGGCCACCCGGCGTTGCCCTGTCGTAAGATACGCTTAAATATGATAGTATAATTCGTGCGGATTACATACTTATGATTATGAAGATAATTCTCTATCGGTTACTATATTGAACCTTATATATGGTGGTGAAATCAAAACTATATATATATATATATATATATATATATATATATATATATATATATTTAGTTTGATATCCTGCACTGATGATTCCCGAAAGGATAGAACACACTAGTGTCTGTAGGTATTTAATAATTATTATAGTAAATAAATATGTGTATATATATATATATATATATATATATATATATATATATATATATATATATATATATATATAACTCAGATCAGCTTACTAGTTTGCTTGAGTGTTTAAATCGTCCATCCGGTTTGTGACTTCCGGTTTCAAAATATTCGCCTGTTTATCTATTTCATAACCACCCTGTCTTAAGTTCGATATTAAAAGCCACTGCTGCTATTCAAAGCATACACATGGTCAACAATATATTTTTGTTTTAACTTATTTTAACGTGTTTTCCTTAAAAAAATAAATGTAATTTAACCCCGTTGAATTAAAAAAAAAAGCTGATTTAAATGTAAATATACAATCTATCTATCTATCCATATATATATATATATATGTGTATAAATAATATATATATATATATATATATATATATATATATATATATATATATATATATATATATATATATATATATATATATATATATATATAACTCAAATCGTCTTGCTTGCTTGCTTGCTTAGGAGTTTAAACCGTCCAGTTCTGATTTCGATCGAAAAATTCGTCTGCTTACCTATTTCATGGCTGCCCTGTCTTAAGGCCGATATTAAAAGCCGCTGCTGCTATTCAAAGCATACATAAGGTCAACAATATTTTTTTGGTTTAACTTATATTAATGTATTTTCCTAACAAATAAATGTAATTTAACCCTGTTGAGTTAAAAAAAAAATCCTGATTTAAATATAAATAGTCAATATAAACGATAATCATATTTATAACCATATTTGCTTCTTTTAGTAGCGCTTTTGTGGATTTTGTACGATTTAATATTTTTTTCAGGCCTTACTTAAAAAATAATTTTTCTTCAAGGAGGGGGGAAGTAGAAACTTGGTTTCAGTAGTGCTTTTAATACGGCTTCCTTGATTTTAATTAGTGCTTGCAGTAGTGTTCTGGAGGCTTCCTGAGTTTTATTTTTTCACTCATCACTTAAAAAAAATGTTTTCTCAAGACAATAAAAGACAATATAATCTCAAAATCACTTTTTACTTGAACATTTTTTATTTTACCCTTAAAGGTCTGTTTTTCGCAAGTCGCGACTGCATATTAAATTAAAACTGTTTAAAATGCTTATTTTGCAACGTAATGACGTCATAAGCACTCGTGGCCATGTGGGCAAAAGCGTTTGTCGGTAAATTTTGTCTTCTCCCTTCTTTTGCGTTTCGCGTTCGAGCCCGGCAATCGCTGCTCATTTTTTTTTTTTTTTTTTTGTCACACAGGCATTTCTTGCTATTTTGATTAAAAAAAGTTGTTTTGATTTATTTTCTTTGGTGTGGGGTCCAGCGCACGGGCAACAAAAAGTGCTCAATATCCGGAAAATAGCTTCTTCTCTTTGTATCACCTCTGTTGAAATATTTGGTGGAGAGGTTGTCACATGCGTCTTTTTTGAAGCGATTACATATTTGTTTTTTTTATCCGTTTTTAAGTAGGATTACGTATCTTTTATTTTTGAAATTGTTGTAAAGGTATCGAAGTTGCCCACAAGGGAGCTGACATATAATAATGAAAAAGGGTCCAAACAGAATTTCATGTGTACCCAAGCAACACCGGGTATCCCTACTAATATAGGTTTAAAAATAAGGAAATATATAGCGTTACAGTCGATCAATTCTTTAACAAGTCAGATTATCTGGAACGGCTGTCGTTTCGTAAACAGCCGAGTCCTGTTGACACGTTGTAAATAGTTGGCTTGTGGTGTTGCTTCTGGTTTTGGATAGTGTATTTTAGGCCACGATGGCGTTCTTGAAAAGTGCCAGAAACCATATCAACAATCAATATAAATGTAATTAAGTTGGAAAATGAGAAACATGGATAAAAAAAAACATTAATATTAGGAATATTGGAAATGGGTCACCATAAGCAAGTGCTAAATTCGCTGACAGAGTTTTGTGAAGGAAAGAAGATAAAAAAACATAAGTGAAAGAACAAGAAATATTTATTCATAAAAATATATTTTGACAGATTCAAGTTTTTGGAGAAAGTTGAAAGTTTTTTTAATAAGAAATACAAATCTGCATTAGTATGTTCGTTTTAAAGTTCCATTGTGAATGAGTGTATTACCTTTTGAGTTTAGGCTGAAACTGGATAGATAGATAGATAGATAGATAGATACATTGATAGAGAGAGAAAGAGATAGAGAAAGAGAGATAGATAGATAGATAGAGAGAGAGAGAGAGAGAGAGAGAGAGATGTTATATTATGATTGTCCCTACGTTGTGTATTGAATGAATGAATTTAACATAGACGCACTAAGTGCAGATCAAAGTGACACGAGGTTTTGGAAATGAACCTGTTCCCCACGATAGATGATGAGAGGAAATGACATTAAGTCAAAATACAGAAAACAAAGAAAGGTCTGTCGGTGCGTCATGTCAAGAGATCGCGGTTAACAAAGAAACAAAAGTTTCCGCTTTGAGGTTAAGGAAACGGACGCGAGACAATATGCTGTCGTAATAAGTTTTCAAAGTTAAAATTGCTGAAGGCGAAAAGCTTTCTACTCCGATGTCTGTCGCTATGTCCACCCACTTGTGTTAGGAAGTTAGTTAACTAATTAACAGAAGTTAGTTAACTAATTAACAGAAGTTAGTTAACTAATTAACAGAAGTTAAGTTAGTCTCTCATGCATGATCCTGGTTTCTCAAAATAAACTAATACGAAACTATAACCAATACGTTGTCTATCGTTCTGTGAGTAAAAATAAAGTTTATTACCACGAACTACACTAATAACGAATCACAGCCAGAGCAGCAGAAGAACAAAGATGGATAGAAACGTTCATAGTTAGCAATGTAGAAGAGAAAGGCGAATGAATGTACTCGTATGTTGTACACACGCGTATCATAATGAACATTTATGGTTTCATTTTGAGTGTCTATTGGAAAGAACTTAAACGCCTTTATGTCTACTGAAGGGTAATTCAATGCTATTGGAGAAAATTTAAATGTTCACTGAAAAGAACTTGAATACCTACTTGAGAAAACTTGAACACATACTTCAAAGAACTTGAATGCTTATTAC
>NC_136522.1:19742014-19749514 GCF_053919585.1 Euprymna scolopes | reverse complement strand
GTTTGTTTTGAAGGAAGGTGTCGATATTTATCTAAAACGATAAAATGTAAAGTTCCTTTCTACCTACTCATATATATATATATATATATATATATATATATATATATATATATATATATATATATATATATATATATATATATATATATATACAAGCGGGACCTTTGGAAATTTGGAAATTTCACAGCTGACTCTTTCATATGTAATGTAATATATTAACGTTGGCATCTTGCGTATGTTCAGCGTAAATTGAGACGCTCTGATATTTTTTGCTAAAACTATAAAAGTATTTATCTAAGCTAGCAGGGACGCCTTGCGTAGTCCGGTCGTAAAGTACGCTTAAATATGATATTTTAATTCTTGCACATTTCGTATATATTATTATAGAATTCATGTTCTATCGATTTTTATATATTATAAAGTTGCGATTTCAAAAATAAAAAAAAATATATCCATATTAGTTGGGCGCATCAGCTTAAATCGAATCCGAAACCAAAACATGATATATATTTGAGAATGATGGTGACTATGTAGAAAATTAACTTCCAGAGCATAAAAAGAGGCTCGTTTAAATGGTATTGCTCTCACCGTTGTAGTTCTTCAACGTTTTAGTTTCTGTGTTAAAAAATAGGAGGCCTTACATTTGGAACGACCCTCGTACTTTAATTCTAATTTTTTGCATATCAACATTTTCAAAGAATGCGAAGAGGTGTATTAGCATTCGGTTTTATTGTTTTCCTTTTAGAAGATTTCGGCCGTTTCCGTTTTCTATCAAAAGAAATATCTTTACAAACTGAGATGAAAATAGTCATTGTACTTTCTACTATTATTTATCCAAAGAAATTCCGGTAAAATTACATAAGTTAGCACTCAATAATTCGTAAACCTCCCCAAATAACACAACACACATAATTTATATAAAACGCAATAGAACTAAATTCTTCGACTTACTAGCCACGTTTCAACGTTTATTTTAGAGATACAACAATTTACCCAGATATGCAAACATAGTACACAAAATTTACGTGATTGTAAAATAAATTCGATTTCAGTTAAAGCCCAGAATACTCGACATTCGTTAACTCGCAAGAAACACATAATTTATATAAAACACATTATAATCAAATTCTTTATTTCCCATTAGATATTTTAACGTTTATAACACTTATGTGATTTTTGGAATATGATATTTTCGTTTATTTATTTGTTTATTTATTTGATATTTTTTTATATGGGAGAATTCTGGATAAAAACCTTAAATACTTTTGGGGATCTTTCTTTTTTTTATCACTTCCTTCACTGTGACACTGTCTTAACTTTCGGCAACCTACACCCAATGGTATAGGTCACTCAAATAAATATATTATTTATTTCTAAAAAAATTTGGTTTCTTTTTGTGTGACGAGCAATTTGATAGAAATTATTATAGGAGTTGATCTTGTGGCTCGTGTAAAGATCAAACCTTTATGCCTTCATGGTCGTCAATTATAAAATAAGGGTTAGTTTGGAGATAACCTTGTTAATATGCAAAGGCAAAGACAGAATACGGCAGATCTAAAGGAGTAAACCTCAACAAACTGCCCTGTTATCGCATGAGTAGCAGTAGTTCACATGGCGTCCAACGAAAGTGTATTCGTGGCTCAGTTTGCAGAGAACTATGGCGAGCATCAGTGTACCTATCTCAAATGGCTTTTTGGTCTTAATAAATGGTCGCTTATTATTTTTTATGAATGTTTAGACACTGTAAAAAGCAAGCTGGGTTAATTGTTGTTTATATTTTGGGATATTATGTCACATTCAGATATAAATGCATTAAGTGATCACAGAAATGTGTCATTGTTATTTTTTTTATATTATTGTTGCTATTGTGTACACACTCCTTAATCTGGACCGATTTTCCGGGACGCAAAGAAGAAGATAATATAGTCAAGTAGTGGTGGTAGTGGTACTACTACTACTACTACTACTAGTACTTGAAACCTGCGTTTACTTTTGATCATTCAGGAAGAAGGTACGTGAACGCAAATTGAATTAAATGTACATAGTAGATAAAATTTGCACTTGGTAAAAATAAAACTGTATTTATAAGTGATTGCAGAAAAGTGTTTACGTTGATCAAAAGTTCCTTTTGGCCCACTCAACTACATATACTTTTGTGTTATATATATATATATATATATATATATATATATATATATATATATATATATATATATATATATATATATATATATAAACAAAATTTTACGGGGAGCTAGAAAATGGCAAGCGCCCTCAACACAAGTCTAGGAAGAGGTTCAGAGACGATACAAAGAATAATTTGAAAGTCTTACAAATCGACATCGAGACATGGGAAGAACTTACTCTGGAAAGGCCGAAATGGCGAAAACTTGTACGTGAAAGTTGTGATGCTCTAGAGAAAAGAAAGCAGGCTCACAACACTCTGAAGCGAGAGCTTCGCAAAGGTTTAATTGTCGGTCTTAACCATGACACACAGAGCAGGAAATGCCACATTATAGTCGATCTTTTTTATAAGGTTTAAAAAAAATGCCTACTTCGCTTTTAATATATATATATATATATATATATATATATATATATATATATATATATATATATATATATATATATATACTTGCTGTACCCGGCCACGCATTGCTGTGGCCCAGTTTGTTAAAATGGAACACATGTGAAAGTAGAGAAAAGTTTGATTCTTTTTTCAAGAGAATGTACAAATTATTTTTTTTTAAAGATATTAAGAAAATAAAAATAAAAATACTTCCATCATTAATTATGCAAAAAAATAAATAAAATGTTGATTTAGTGTTTCAATATTATGCTTATAAATTACGATAAAACTTGCTGAGTATGTGCTGTTTTACAGTTGTTGCAAAAATGGAGCGAAAACTTAAATTTCGCTTCGTTTTAATCTTTCTTAATTTTTTAATTGTGCCCCCCAAACGAATATAATCAAAACAGTAACATTCAACAATTGTACTTTATGTATATAAAACACAAAATATTTATTAAAAAAAAAATTTTTTTTTAAGTTAATAACGAAAGGGAAATAATTCCATTTTTAAACGAAAAAGTCAGTTTGGTATATCTTTTTGTTATTTTTTACATAAGTCCAGCTTACCATTCACATTGGAAATGTCGACATTTATAGGTTGTCGGGTACGTTTACAACGAATAAACACTCCAATCTAGTAGATGTATCAGAATTTTTGTAGGAATTTTTTACACCCCTATCATGAAATTGCGAATAAATTATAAAAATCTCGTAATTTCTCTTTTAAAAGAGGGTTGTTTATTTTCTTTATGGATTATACTTCCAAAATAAACTATTAAAGTTGTTTTAAAAGTAATAGAAATATTATTTTTATTTTTTAAAACATAGTAATGAATTTTACGAACTCAATATTTTTCAATTTTTAAACTTTAAAAATCTATCAAAATTTTTCTATTGATTTTATTTTTACGATATTTTCAGGGTCAATGTGAAATTTTATGCTCTTTCCAATAAACCGAATATAATATTTTAGACAAACGTTTTTTTTTTTAATTCACGCCCCCCCCCCATTTTCAAGTGTCTAGTAAAAAGTAAATAATTAATTTACTCACCAAAGTTTTATATATCACAAATTAAAGAGAAAAGGCCAATAAGTAATATATTCAAATTTAAAACAAAAAAAGTAGTATTTTTTAGAAATTTACCTGTAAAGTTCGAAGTTTAAAACCTTTTTTTTTTTAAACCACGTTGTTTGTCTTTTCTTTTTTTTATGAAACCTTGGTCTTTGCTCCTTTAATTGAAAACAAAATTAGGGCTTCAATTACATTTTTCGAGTAGTTATAAGCTTGGAAAGACAGGGGGTCGAATAATTCACGCCTCATATTTTGAAATGTCTATTAAGAAGTAAATAATTTATCCACCAAAGTGTTATATATCACAAATTGAAAAGAAAAGGTCAATAAATAATATATTCAAATTTAAAACCAAAAAAGTAGTGTTTTTTTAGAAATTTACCTGTAAAGTTCGAAGTTAAAACCTTTTTTTTTTTAAACATGTCGGTTTTTGTTTTTTTGTTTTTTGTTTTAATGAAACCTTGGTCCTTGCTCCTTTAATTGGAAAAAAAATTAGGGCTTGAGTTACATTTTTCGAGGAGTTATAAGCTTGGAAAGACGGGGTGGAATTATTCACTATTTTTCACGAAATTTCTGACAGACCTACCAATCTATCCATGTTTAGAACGGCTTTCGGAATAGACACCCCTAACCTTGCCAGAATACCCGAAAAGCTATAAAAGTTGACGCGTCGAATGTGAACGATGAGTTGGACGTAATGTAAAAATGTACCGAATTTAAAAGGGAACGAAATTCAAATTTCCGTTCCATTTTTACAACCGTAAAGCAGAGCATTCTATGCAAATTTTACCTAACTTACTGTATTAATGCTATTTTTTTAAGCAAAAAAAAAAAATTAGGTTTGGCTATAAATTCGTAAACTCATTTCACCCTAAATAATTTAGGTAACTGAAATAGGAATCTAATTGAATCTTTAATTTCCTGAATAGTATGCGAGAATTCATTTTTCTTCGAGTTATATCGAATTCATTAATACGGACTTTAGGGGCTTTTTTCGTAATGTTATTTAAAATTATTTTTAATGTAAAAATTATTTTTTATTGTTACAAATTACGATGCTTTATTTATATAAAAAAAGCAAAAATAAATTCTTGCGTTTTTTATTTACTACTGAAAACCATAACTTTAGTAAAGGTATTTTTGTTTAAACAAAATAAAACATTTTCACTAAGAGTTAAGTAAAAATAATTAGTTCATTATATTCTGCGACCATTATTTGAAAAATACTGCAATTTTCATTAGAATTTGTTAATTTCCTGATTTTTGGTGAATTTTTAAGTAAAGGGAGGAGTCAAAATGTTTATACACTTTGAGCGTCGGCATTCATTTTGTGTGTACCTACCATTTTTCGATGAATATTTGATAGCAAAGCGACCACGTGTGGTTAATTTAAATTAAATTTCAATCACATGGTTACATTATCAATAATCATGTGATTAAACCCATTGAAAATTTACCGATATTGTAAACACAGTCTGTTTACATTAAGCCTGTAGTGTTTATTAGTGATGCAATGTTGGCAACTGAGATTTAAAAAAACCCGCGAGATCAGGAGAAAGAAATCTCCAGAAAATCGCTAGATTTTTAACTTTTATCGTCTGAAATTTTCAAAAATCGCTAATCCCCCCCCCAACTCCATATTTTAACTTCCTACCATAAAAAATTATAAATATAGTATATTAAATATATAAAATGTTCCGTGTTTTCTCACTATATATTTCTGGAATTATATAAGCGGTTAGCTCCCCAGAAGGCTTACATATTTTATCAGCTAGTTTTGCCTGTTTTTTTCAGAGAGGGTATTTTTTTTTGTAGGAAACAAATCATAAACTCAAACTTTTTATAATAAAAGTTAAATTGAAATATACTGCAAATTAAACATCACAATAATGGTGCAACATTGAAATTAGAAAAATAAAAAACAAAAAAAACTTTGTTTTAGCATATTAAAAGTATTTAGGTTGGTAGATAATTAAATTCTACTGTATTGGTATAAGTTGTTTTTGTTTGTTTGTTTGTGTTTTTTTTTGCTGTTGTTTCTTGCTTTTTACAATTTTCGACTAAATACTTCTAAATAAATCAGGGTTGCTTAGATCGTATTTTAAACTTCGGAGCTTGGAATGCCCCCCACCTAAAATGTACTTGGAAAAATCGATTTTATAGCGAGATTTAAGAACGGTTAGCCGAAAAAAGGTGAAAAACAAAACAAATAATCAATAAATAATTGTTACAAAAGGCAATAAATGCTACTTTTTTTTTACTTACATGAATGAATTTATTTTGTTTTAAAGTATTTTCAAGCGCTTTTCTTTATTTTTTAATCTAAAATTGAGGATGTGTAGGTGCGAAATATCTCCAGATTTTCTAGAATTCCCCGCTAGATTGCAAACGAAATCTCCAGATCTAGCAGGAAAACCGCTAAATTGTAACACTGGTCACGTGACAGGAAGCGGTAATAAATAATTGTCCCTAAATAAAAAAAAAAAAATGTCGTATCGATACAAAGAAAAACACCTATTTATCATAGAAAAATTAAGTATAATGTTATAATTAAAAAGAAATATATAACAACACACATGGATATAGTAAACATATTATACCAAAACGTGGAAGCCATCCGTCCAGTGGTTTTTTAGACTATTAATTGCGAACGAACCAAGAGTTACATTTATATATATATACAGTGATGATCATATTTATTGGCACGGTAAAATAAAAGTTAAATTTTGTCTAATAAATTCTAAAAAGGGGATTAAATTAAAGAAAATAACAAAGTATATTATGTATTTTAACTGGCCTTTCCGATGCAGCAATCGGATTTTAGAAAAAATAAATAACAAAGGAACAACAAACATAATTGCAAAAAACCCTTGTTCAAAATTATTGGCACGGCTTTGTTTTTCTTTTAGTATCAGTATAATATCAATCAATTTCCGGTTTACGTGCTTTCTGAACTTTTTTATAGCCATATTATGCTTGTTTAACGCTAATTCAGTGAATAATTTTTTTCAGATAATTTTTAGATAGCGATTTATTTAAACTATTATAAGTGACTAAATTATAATTTTCAATCGCCATGGTTAAAACTAAGGAACACAGCGAAGACGTCAGGAAGCTTGTTGTAGCATGCCATACCAATGGGGAGGGCTATGATAAGATTTCAAAGAAGCTAAACCTTCCCAAATCCACTGTTAGAGCCATAATAAACAAGTTCAAATCGCAAGGCCACGTTATGAGTTTAGAGGGTAGAGGGAGAAAAAGGATTCTTTCCCCAAGAGATGAACGGAAAATTGTTCGACAAGTAAAACAAAACCCAAGGATCTCTGTTGGGGAGATTGTTGATGAACAGAGCACCTCTGGAGTGAATGTATCTCGACATACAGTTGGTAGAGTTTTGAAGAGAGCTGGTTTAAAAGCATGTCGTCCGAGAAAGACTCCCTTATTGAAGCCTATGCACCTGAAAGCAAGGCTAGCCTTTGCAAAACGTCATATTGATAAAGATGTTGCATTCTGGAAACGTGTTCTATGGACTGACGAAACGAAAATAGAGTTATTTGGCCATAATAAAGTGTCTTATATTTACAGAAAATCTGGCGAAGCTTTCCTGCCTAAGAACACCATACCCACAGTGAAGCACGGTGGAGGCAGTTTGATGTTTTGGGGATCATTTGCTGCCTCTGGACCAGGGCGACTTGTTAAGGTCACAGGTAGCATAAAAAAGGAAGATTATGTTAAAATATTGGATGAAAACCTGAAAGACTCTGCTAAAGAGCTCTCACTTGGTCGTCGTTGGTGGTTCATGCAAGATAATGACCCAAAGCATTCGGCTAAACTGACTAAGAAATGGCTTGAGGA
>NC_136522.1:19727014-19729514 GCF_053919585.1 Euprymna scolopes | reverse complement strand
TTTTCCTTTCCTGTTCTATGCTATTACTCATCAAAATAACTCATAGTCGTGGCCATATCTTGGGGTTATTAAGTTCGTTTTAATAAAAAAAATGGGAAATTCTTAAATCAAAATAAATCATTATATACTAGCTGTTCCGACCAGGCGTTGCCCAGTATTTAATTTTAATTTTTTGAAGTCTGTCATTATTTTTATTCTTGTATTAAAATATGAATTTTTTTATAGGGGTAGAATTACACCTTGTATGATTTACAGTAAGGAAAACGCACGTTTGTTAAACGTCTTGGATGAAATAAAAATAAAACAGCTAAATACAAAAATCTCACTGAAGTGTTTTTTCATCTCAGTCCGGCATTTTGTAGGACAATTAGAAACATATATTAATATATTGTTATTTTCCTGGGGAGTGATTATCGGAGAACATTCATTTTTCATCAGTAGTAGTAGTAGTAGTAGTAGCAGCAGCACAAATGCAGAAGTATTAAAAGTAGTATGTTATATATATATATATATATATATATATAGATATATATATAGATATATATATATACATATATATATATATATGATGAGAATAATAGTATTCCGACAAAATAGAGAAATAAAAAGGAACAAAGCGAGTTATGAATTTATCAACGTTCCGTCTTTAAGTCTCGAAATAAAGACGAAACGTTGATGAACACATAATTTGGTTTGTTCCTTTTTATTTCCCTCTCTCTATCTCCCTCTCTCTCTCTCTCTCTCTCTCTATATATATATATATATATATATATATATATATATATATATAAATTTAACATATATATATATAGATAGATATATGTTATATATATGGTCCTCCACATACAGTACTGTTTCGCTGTTTCACAGCTCATCGGTGCGGTTAGACAAGCAGCTACCGTTCTTTGGGGAGGGTCACCCTGTATATATATATATATATATATATATATATATATATATATATATATATATATATATATAATACACACATAATATTATGTGTGTTTAGGCAGCATTCTTTCATTTAAGCAAACACGAAGGAGGAAAATAACAGGAAAAAACTGACGTCTATGTTGTTACGACCACCGTCAAACCGGAAGTGACATTGTTAAAATTAAGGCTAAACAATCGAAAGGAGAGGATGACTTTCAAAAATATCGGCGAAAAAAGCGCCCCCCCCCCTCCGTAGAAAAGTTCCCAGTTGAAGGTGAAGATATTAATGTTTTCAGCCAATTTTTTTTTCGATATTTGTCCTATGAATAGTCGGACTTTAAAACGATACTGATCTTGGTAAAATCCGTCGCCTCTGTCGAAAGTTTTAGGCAGACATGCAAACATACATGCATACATGCATTTATATATTGGTAACTAAAAATTTTCGATCCAAACCGATGAAAAAGCTTGTCCTATCTCTGAATACCCTTTATGTAAAATTTCAAATGTTTAGACCAGAAATTGTCTAAGTAATTTAGTAGAAACCACAGAGGTCAACTTTTTTTTAACTTTGACCCCTATTATGACCCCTTAAAATTTATTGTTTTGGGCTTAAATCAAGTTATTAAGTTAGATCCATGTCCAAGGAACCTATATCTAAAATTTCAAGTGTTTAGACCCAAAATTGTCGGAGGAGTTTGGTAGAGTTATCAAAGGCCAAATCGTTGAACTTTGACCCCTTAATCGCTAAAATTTCTCATTAAAAACCGATCTCATCGATTTTCCCACATCTCAGTACCCTGTATATCAAATTTCGAGTCTGTAGACTAAAAATTGACAGAGTTATTACGTAGAGAATTGTACACACACAGACAGACACACAGATACACAGACAGACAGATACACAAACACGTTCACTTTTATAGATATACTAGCATTTCGGCCTGGCGTTGCCCGGGTGTTTGGAGGTGTATGCTGAGCAAAAAAAAAAAAAAGTCAATTTTTTTACCTTTGCCCCTATTATGACCCCTTGTTTATTGTTTTGGGCTCAACTCAAGTTATTAAGTCAGATCCATGTTCAAGGAATCTATATCTAAATTTTTAAATGTTTAGACGCAAAATTGTCGGAGGAGTTTGGTAAAGTTCTCAAAGGTCAAATCGTTGAACTTTGACCCCTTAACAGACAAATTTTTGACCAAAAACGGATTACAAAGATTTTCCCACATCTCAGTGGTCTGTATATCAAATTTTGAGTATGTAGACTAAAAAATGACATAGTTATTGCGTAGAGAAATGTACACACACACACAAACACACACACACAGACACACACACACACACGTTCATTTTTATAGATAGATAGATATAGAGATAGATAGATTGATTAAACAAAAATATATACGTATACATAAATATATATGGAAACAATTTTATGTTCACTGTAAGCTTTTTACGCAAATATTATGCAAGTATAAATCAAGTAGACTCTCTGCATGAATATAATTACACGTAATAGTTCACTAAAGATGATCATCCCATAAGAAAATCGAAAAAATTAATAGGGAAT